>NW_020799097.1:67076972-67160260 GCF_003259725.1 Athene cunicularia | reverse complement strand
TTTTTTTGGCTTAATGAGTTGTTACGCGTGTCTCTCGAGGGAACGTTTTAGGAATGGTCATTTTTAGCAGTGAAATCTGCTGCGCAAAGGAGGATTATAACAAATCTCTGTGAATGATAGACTCGATTGCTAAACCTTGCCTTGACCAACCTTCTGACCCTCGGAGAGATCTCTCAGGGTGTGCGTGGGAAGGGGAAAAAAAACCCTTCCCATTTGAAAATAAACTTGAAAAAAAGACTAAATTTTTTTGGACAGCCTAACTGCTTTATAATTACTTTTTTTTTTGTCTTGTTTTGTGATAAGTTGTTTTAAAAAGGATTGTCCTACATGGTTGTTTTGTAACTGGTGGAGGAAGGAAGGAAGGATACCTCTCCAGCGTTTCTGATATGACAGCTTTGGTTTCTGAAGAGTTAACTGGTGCTTGCATGATACACCTATTGCTAGTCTGGTAGCAGACTTTTCATCTTTTTATTTGCTTTTTTTTAATTAACTGGGGCTGGTGGAGAGGGTTATCTTGGTCAGAAGAATATTTGCACATATATATATTGTATATATTTTTGGTGGGGTTCTCCCCACATTTTACTCTCTCTTGATGACTCCTGGAGGTGGTAGTGGGCCCATGAAAGACTGTGAATACAGTCAGATCAGCACACACAGCTCTTCGTCTCCCATGGAGTCTCCCCATAAGAAAAAGAAATCGGCTCCCAAGAGAAAATGGGAGGTTTTTCCTGGAAGAAACAAATTCTTCTGCAATGGGAGGATCATGATGGCTCGCCAGACTGGAGTCTTCTACCTGACTCTTGTTCTCATCTTGGTCACCAGTGGACTCTTCTTTGCATTTGAGTAAGTGACATTGAAGTCTTTATTCCTTCTTTTCCTCTAGTTATTTTCTGGCTGAAAGCAAAGAAACATGTTTATCCAGATGTCACAGAGAATGCTGAGTGAATTCAGCCAATGCTGGTTTATATAATTGAAAATATGATCTGATAACATGCTGGGGGATGCACAATCCGGTTTTGGTTATCATACTCTGTAGAAGACGGATGTTTGAGGATTAAGGCTGTAGTGCTTTTATACCACCCGCTTCCAGCTCTTGCTGATGTTGCAAGAGGAGTGTAAACCAGCAGGTTTGAGATGATCAGGAAATGATGTAGCTTCTTGTTTGTCAGTTACTCTGCTGAGAATCAAAACTGGCAGGTGCGAAAATACCAACCCTTTGTCACAGAACTGCATGCAACAAAAGCAATATCTTTAATTAGTTTATGAATAAGGCCTGGTTTTTGGACTTGGAGTTGTTTAATAGTTTGTAAATGAGAATTCCAAGTTAAAGAAAAAAAAAAAAAAAGCTGTAAAATTTTGCATGTACCTAGCTTTTCACCACTAGGTAACAGCATTACTTTCTGTTTGTGATGATAACTTGTATGTGAGTTTGGTCTTAGTTCAAGCTATGTTTGTTTTGGAGGTCTGGATTTTTTTTTTTAAGCAGGCTTCTGGTGTCCTAGGGCTTTTTTCCCTGTTGCTCAGAATCTTCAGGAGTCTTTTTATCTATATAAAGTGAACTTGCAGTGACATTAAATCAAATATACTGATTTTTGCACTTATGTTGGAGTGGTTAAATTAACTATGCATGACAGTAAAGAATTAGGCATTTGATATGAACAATACAGTTTGACTTTTATTCATTTATTTTTTTAAAGCCCCAAGTACAAAGGTGCTCACACTGCTAAAACACTTGTTGTAGTAATAATTGAATTCTTTTTAAAGAGTTAATGCTACTTTACCTGTTTTAAGCTATTGTAGCTTGATTTGTGGTTTGTGGCAGGAAAACATTTTTCAAATTACATATACAGCTCTTACTGTTTCCTTGAATGGGAACTATTATTTGTAATTAAGCTTCAGTGCTGCCTCCAGAAATTCTGTGTGCTTTGCTAAGTGATACAGTTGAACAATAAAGGTCGTTCCTTCATTGGCATCTTCAAGGAAGAGGATAGTGCCATTTAACAAACCTTAAATTCTATCAGTGAAATGTAGAGCACCTTAACATACTGGTAGTAGTAAAAAAGGTAAAAATGTTCAGCAGGTAACCAGTGGCTAAATATATATGTGAGCTCAGCAGATGAATTGTCTTTAGTGGGCTCCAGATTACTTTAGAGGGATTTATTAATTGTAAATCTTCTGCAGATGTTCTGAAGCCACTTGAAGTAGCTGAATAATGCAGCCAGTGATGGTATCCATGTGCTACAAGTGTGTTAACTTCCCTGGTTTTAAAGAGGTATTAAAGGTGTAACCTGATAGTATTGCATCAGGACTGGGTGCTACTCTCATCTATTTGCCACGATTAGGCCTAGTTTTGGAAAGCTTTTCTGTGTGGGCTGGCGCTCGCATCTTTGTGCGGTCTCATCACCTTCGGTAGAGCCTCTGAAGGCAAGCTCTGGACTTCCCGCAAATACCAGAATGTAAATGTAGGATCAAAACTGTAATGTTTTATAACCGTGATTATGAAACTTATTTATTAAGCCACCATTTACAATTTATTTACACGTTTTAACACTTTGATCCTTCAGAGAGAAATATTCTCTGCTGCTGCATTATTCAAAACTGCTAAAGCAGAATGAGCTGCTAGCTGTTCATCGCCTTCTGATTTCATTACTACTGTGAGTTATGTGCTCCATCAGAGTCTAACACTACAGCTTCTATCATGTCTTTGAGCTTATTTGTAGTGTAACTGTATGTGATGAACAACACTTTTAGTCAAGCTACAGCATTTTGATATATAATCGGTGCTTATTCTAACTGACAGTCTTGAAGCAGGGAAAAGGGCTTTATATAACTATATAAATTCTGTGTGTGTGTACTGGACTTGAGTCATTGTTGTATCACTTGCACTCTCCTTTTACGGAAAATCAAAGCAGAGGGTGGCAATGATATTTCATTTTTATAATAATAAGGTAGACTTTAGTCTTTAAAAAGCACTTGCACTGGAAAATTATTACTCATCCTCCGCAGGCTAATTTAAAAACAAACCTTAAGACTATGAGAATGTTTGTGGTGTTTGAACTGCAGAAGGTTGTTAATGTTACTATGAAAAAAGGGGAGTCTCTGATTAAAAAGCATTACTTTGCAGCAGTTTCTAACTGCATCGCTTCATAGTAGACTGAAGTTACTATTTATTGATCAGTTGAATAATGTCTTGAGTTGTTAAGAGTGTGACTTCTGTTATTTGGCTGATTTGGTTATGATGCTCCTTGTTAACCAGCTGTTTACAGAGTATGACCAAAATGTGTTTCAGTCCTTCATGTACAGCTGGGACAAAGTGATTTTTAAATGGACATGTGTCTGAACCCTAAGGTCAAGCTGTCGTTGAAGAGGAGGATACCCTGTATGTTCTTGAAATTGTTTGGTCTTTTTGCTACAATTGAAATAAATGATTTTGTTCCCTTTGATTTTTGGAAACTGAAAACAGGTACTTGTGTTCCAAGTCATTCCCTGGCTGCAGGCATTGAAAAGGGGGGAGGGGAGTAGGGAAGAGATGGCTTTGACAGCTAATTCCTGGGAAAGCATCATGCTAACATAAACACTTGCCCTTTATCCTTTTGGCTTCATTTGTTCCTCCAACATGATTTTCCCCCCTCTTCCTTTTATTTTGCTCTCGACACCATTCATCCAGAGCTCTATCTCACGTGCTTTGAAATCTTCTCCAGGGGAGAAATAAATTTCTCTGAATCAACAAATCCTATCTCTCCAAAAGCAAACATATGTTATACATCTTGACCTGTACAGCTTTTGGCATTGAACCATACCTTTGTAATCTTTGTTTCTTCATATTTATACTTCTGTGCTTTTTCCTGCTTACTTTTTCCAGCTCCTACTTCTGGCTAGTTTTATACCTTTCTCTCTGCTGACTTTTATCTCTCATATACTCCAACTACATCACCACTTCTTCCTTTTATCATTTCACTGTTCTCTTTCATTTTCAAAGAGGTAAGACAGAATTTGCTTAAAAGAAAAACAACAAATCATGAGCTTTCAAGCAGGTGAAATATTTATAATTCCTGCCTCCCTCACCTTCCAAAGGAAGAGAATGCAAATAACAAGCAGTTTTATTTCTGTAAGCTGTCTGTTAAATGTAACATGAATTATTGTGAGCACTGTTGGGTCCCAAGAGGGATGCTGTGCTTGAGGTAATGTTAAAAATTATCCTTATTTTTGAAATGTTCAAGTGAGGTACAAATTACTTAATTTGTCTTCAAAATTTGGGTATGTTATTTTATCTTGGAAACATATTTTCTGACTCTAACCACATGATATTTAGCTGGTTTTCTTTTTTCTTGCAAATTTGGCTCTGTGTTGCACTTCCTTTTTTTCCTTTGCCCTGCCCCATTACACAGACATATATATTTTTAAAAACTATTCAGTGCTTATGTAGAAGTAGCAGCATGAAAAGCTTGGTAAACGAATTCCTTTCCCCAGAGCAAAGATAGCATCTGTAACTGAAGGGCAGATCTCACTGCTGTACCTAGACAGTTCAACCACTGTATTTACATATATGTAAAGTCCTTTATCGGTGCAATAAAGAGAGGCAAAACTAAGGCACTTAATACTTACTGCTTTTATTCAGCTATGTATATATACTCAAAAGAGAAAGTGACCCTTCATGCCTATGGTCATTTGGGGTACTGTTTTTGTGGGTTATAGGAAAACAAAATGGAGGGTGACATATTTAACACAGTAGGATACATAAAACAGACATCTTGTTCTTAAATGGCAAGTCTTGTATGGATGCACAAGCTCTAGGGGTTCCAGGGTGGTGGTAGATGAGCTTGGCTGCTTTGCTACTGTGAGTTAATGCTGCCCCTGTGTGCCAGCCTACTTCCTTCTTGGACCTCACTGCACAGGTAGCAAGAGGGAACACGACTGCACCTCAGCTGCTTCAGGCAGGCAGATTTAACTTCCCCTAAAAGGTGGGTTTAAGTGAAGATGCCGGCTGAACTGAATTGACTCGGGCACAATCATGTTTTCTTCTGTCAACTCAGTTGCAGGGTGAGTGGCTCTGGAAGAAGGTTGGAGCAGATGGTAGAATGCCGGAAGGGCTGAAGCAGTGCAGCTTTTTTCTCTGTAAACGTGAGTCAGAGCCCTATCACTTCTGATACCATTTGACACTTGCACTGATTCAACAAACTGGAGATATTTTATTTTTTTTTTTTTTAGCTAGTTAACACTTGATTTTTGTGAGCATTTGTGTAATTGCACTGTCTTTCAAAAGATGGATGCTGGAAAATTATTTAAACGGAGATTGTTTATGTGCGTGTGTGTACAAATAATTTCTTTCTCTCTGCTCTTGCAGTTGCTGGCAACCTGCTCCATGCCTCCCACTTTGAAAGCCAGTGTGACTGGAGGACATTCATGAGTCACACTTTCTGATGCGGTGTAGATTGTTCAATATTGAACTTATATAGCATGCACACGCTATGGCAAAGTGGTGTAACTTGCTGCTTACTGTGACAAACCTCGATGTGTAAACACTGATGTCAGGAAGCTGAGCGTTTTCGCTGTGGTGTCAACAGTCATCTTCATCTTATGGCAAATGTTTTCTGCTCTTGCAGAAGGTGGATTCTTAGTGTGAGGTTGTATTCCAAGTAGGTGCAATGCTCTTCATCTAATAGTTTCCTTTATCTTTCTTTCTCTGCTCGAGTAGCTTACTTTCGTCTTTTGATGACCGTGTCCTTAAACTACAAGTTTCTTCGAAGGAATTGATACCAATCTGACTTCAGCTGTTAAAGGCTGATAGAAACTTGTAGGGCATTTCTTGCTGAAGATGTCAGAATGGATTTTTAAAGCAAAAATCATGGCTATTAAACTGATCGTTGAACAGAGAACTGCATCTTTTTCTACATGGAAGGCAGTAGCTGCCTAATAGTGCATAGTGGTGTAGGCGAATGCAGTGATGAGTAGGTGGGTTTTTTCCCCCAGTTTTCTTTGTTTGAAAAAAAAATAATTCTGTCATTGAAATTAAACGGGAACAATATTTCTGCTACTCCTTTTGCCATATTATGCATCTCTGTTAACTTAGTGAGACAGACATGGAATACACACTGAGTCTAACCTTTAGGGTTTACTTTTTATATTGAGTTTATATAGGTATACCAAATGATATGGCAGATTCTGAAGGGATGGTGTGCATTCCAACCAGATGTTGTTTACTCTTTGCATGTAAATTACCCTGAAAATGTTAACTGTCAGAATCAAGTATCTTTCAGGTACAAAGTATATCTAATACTTTTTTTATTGACAAGGGACTTTCCTTGGTCACAAAAAAGTTTACTTAATTCATCTCTTCTAAACTTACCAGTGAGCTGTGCAAGTATGTCTGCTAAAGATTTTCCCTGGCCAAATGGGGGTAGATTGTACTACCCTATCTTAAAGTAGCACTTCACTGAGCAGGTACATCAATTTAAACTTTTAAACCTGCTTTGAATGATTTATATGATATAAATTGAAATCCTGTTACCTAGAAATGTGCTAATAGCATTTGATATTAGGTCATGCACCTCTACTTTTCAAGGCTAGGTCAATTTAAGTGGAAATTGATAATGAATAAATGCTTCATTTTTCAGAGTAAAATTCTGTGAGGATAACAGAAGGATAACCTTTCTTGTTTATGAAAGTTGTACCTTCTTTAGTTCCTCTGAAACCAGAGGCTTTTTATGGTTTTGTAACACTAACTCCTTTTCCAAAAGAAAAGTTAAATAGCTGCTTTTTTTTTTTTCTTGAGTGGGATTTTGGGGGTGTTTTGGTGGGGGTTGGTTGGTTGGGATGTGTATGTGTTCAGCTTAGTTGATGGCTTTTATCTACTTGTTTCATGGAGAAGACAAGTTTTGAACATACTTTTTGGTCTTCTAATTTACTCCATTCTCACATATAGTTCTACTTTTATTTCCCCCTTTGTGGAGGTGGAGGGCAATGAAAATAGGGAGTATGATGGTGTAAGAAGTGATGTTGGCTTCTCAGATACCTTCTCCCTGGACCTTGAGGAAATCACTGTGTAGCTTTGGACCATTGATACACGTGCATCTTCAGAGTGAAATACAACCATTTGTGGTCGTCTTTGCCTGATGTCACCCCAACCCCTTGGAGAAAGAGGGGAAATTCCATCACAGCCTGCTGGGGGTGGTTCCCCCCCCCCCACCGGAAGGGAGGGGAAATAGGCAATTTCAAAAGTTTGGTTGTTATTACCTATATAAATGTCTTCAAATATTTACAAATGCCAATGGATAATACTTCAGTACATCTTCAGCTCCCCAAAATGTGAGGTTACACTTGCAATTTTGTTACAGTTGTTTGATAAAATCTATCTTAAATTATTACTCAAAAGTCTGAGGTTTCTGTTGTTGTTATAGTCTGTATAGTATGCCTGTTTTGTTTTGCCTTTCCCTGAGTAGCTACTGTTGCCCCTTTATGGAATGGACATGTGCCAAAAGTATAAAATGTATCTTCTGGAGACTAGTGTAGGGAGTCATGTTCAATAGATTTACACTACTGAAAAACTAATTTCTATTAGTTGTTCTTGGAAGACAGGCATTGTCATGTGGCCATCTCTGGGATTTTTCTCACGTCAACCCCACAGAAATTTTCATACCTTGTTTGAAAGAAAGATGTTTTATCAAGTCAGTTTCTCAGGAATCATGTTACATGTTTAGATTCATGTAAGGTGTTCTTTTCACTCACACTTAAATTTTGACTAATGATGCAAAAAATACCTTTGTTGCTACATGATTTATTTTCTGTCATAGCTGTGTTTCATTATTATTTTGTAGATGGTATTTCATACAAAATAAAGTCTATCGGTGAATCTGGACGACTGATAAATTATCTTCATTTAGAATGAAAAGAAAAAATACGAGTCTGTGCAGAATTTGAACCAAATTGTTCTGCTCATTCTCCTCTTTTTTTTTTTCTGGAAAAAGTATTTTATTAAAAATACCTGGTTTTATTTGTAGATTCAGTAGAAACTGAAATACTGACATTTGAACTGGATGTTAAATATATACATTATCTTTTAACAACTAAGTTATACCTTCTAAGTAGTTAAAAACAACAACAAACCAAAGTTTCTGATGGAAATGATCTCACCATTCTCGTGTAGCATTAAACTGTTGTAAAATTCAGATTTGAACTTTTTGCGGAAGAGGAGAGAATCTTTTTAACTTTCTAAGCTGCATGATTGTTTCAAAATAGCCCACTCAAAAAACCCACTGGCTTAAAATACTGGAACATTTTTCAAAATTGCTTAAAATGTTATAACAACTTTATCTAGGAAGTTTTTGTTACCTTGATTGATGATAAGTGACTGATGATCACTTAAGTTCCAGGCTGCCAGTAAAGGTTTGTACATGTCAGTGCTGCTCATCTTTCATTTGGCAGAGCTGATGGAAAAAGGGAAAAATCCCCTGAAGTCAGCTACAACTACCAAAGTTTATTAACCTTCATATAGTTACAGCCCATTAATACAAAATTGTAAAGTGGTTAAACTTTTTACAAAAGAACAAAAATCAAGAAATAAAGATGAAGCCTATATGTAATAGCTAAAAATGAAATTGTGTTCAGATTTCTCGCATTGCAGGAGTATTAAATGTTACTAGCATAAAACATAATTAGGGAAGGAGGCTGAAGCATTTTGGAGTTTGTGTGACACAGCCCCTCTCCCTTACCCTGTTGTATGTGTTCATATTGGGACTCCTGTTCATACTGCAGTTAGTAGGTAAAGGGGGCTTTGTATTTACAAAGCCTGACCATGGGCTTTCTGCAGTGTGCCTTAGTGGAGATCTTAACCCAACTGCATTCCAGAACTTTAACTACTAGGTTGACAGTGGGCTGTAGTGCTGTATGATTATTCAGCTTCTGTATCCCTGATCATTTCCTTTTCATCAGTGTCTGTAGGGTTTATTCACGTTATTGTGGGATGGTGGCTAATGAGGTCTTACATAATGAGCTTGGCTAATGAGATCACAGCTGGTTTTGTTTTATGTTTTTCCACTCCTGCCATCCCCCTAAGTTGCTTACTGCAGTAAATACTGGCAGTGTGCATTTACTGTGGTGAATGTGCAGTCAGTTCCGTTTCTTCTTTAAAATTTACTTTTTTTTTTTTTTTTTAAATCACAAAGCAGAGATTAAATAGAATACTGAGAATTCAATTGAAAACGTAGAACCTGAACTCAGAAGTTGTACATAAAATCTGCAGTTTCTGAATTTCACATTACAGTTTAAGCGCAAGATGACACTGTTACATTGTCTGCATTGAGTGAATGTATGAAATTTGTGGGGTTTAGTATGTCTTAAGATCAACATATATTAGTTATTCACAGCAAGAACAGATATACTAGAATTTGTTACTGTTTTAGCATAAACACTCAGTACATTACCAGAAGTTATGAACGTAGATTAAACAACATTGGCAGGCATTGGAAGCTTCTCTCCCCACCGCCCCCACCCTGGGAAAGGAGTACTAATACAAAGCTTTTGTTTCTGATTGCGATAAATTCTGTGTACCCTCTTTTTTGAGCTATCTGGATATCAAGAAATTTCAGTCCTGGTCTTGCACTTCAGTACGCTTGTTAGATATCCACCCAGTAATAAATGCCATGTTTCAGGCTAGAGAAGTAAGTGTCAGACCAATCTGTACTTAAATTTTGGTAGCATGCCTGTTTGCTCATGGTGTGGGTTTTCATAGCACAACTATCTATGCATGTTCCTAGTAAATACTGTTTTATTGGCAAAAAGGACTTTCTAGTGTTGAGTTAGCATGTGGAAGAGTTATAATTTTTCCTAATTTGGAACTATGTAAAGCAGTTAAAAGTTTAAAGAAGAAAAGTAAAAGTTAGAATAGCAGGGACCTCTCTCATCAGTATTGCAACTCTGTAATAAACTTGCTTCTTGTGAATGTGGTTTCTTTAGAGCTGAGGCTCATAGTGCTTTTATATAGTGGAAAAAACACAACTTTTAGAATACTTTTATCATTCAACATGATTTGAATTCTTTCCAGGGCTGGACAGGCGTTAGGTATGGAAACAGCCAAGTAAACTTTGTCCTTAGTCTGAGTAGACTGGTACATGGAAATTATTGTATAGTGTGATACAAAAGAATGGTGTGCACTGTGTAAAGAGCCTAGTCACTTCCGACTTGACTTAGTGAATTAGCCTGGAGAAGAGAAGGCTCAGGGAGAATCGTATTAAAGTACGTACCTGACTGGGAGGGGGAGTTAAAAAAAAAAAAAAAAAAAAAAAAAAAAAAATGGTACCCAATGACAGGACAAGGTACAATGGTTGGACACAAAATACCATTTAAATGTAAGATAAAAGTTTTTTTGCATTGTGGGAGGTTTTTTGTCTGTTTGGTTTATTGTTTTTTCTGTGAGGATAATCAAACACTGTCACAGGTTGCCCAGAGAGGCAATGGACATACTGGAAACCAACCAGATGGTTGACCTGAGCAGTCTTCTCTATCTGACCCTGCTTTGAGCTGGGGGATTGGACTCGATCTCCAGAGGTCCCATCCCACCTTAGTCATTCTGTATTGTCTGTGAAGATCTGAGAACTTCTTCCAATAAGACATCAAAAGGTATATCTAGTGAGATAACTTTAATTTTGTTTTAATCACCCATTTATTAATGCATATTTCACAAGAACTGCAGTTTTATCTAGTCTTAGGATCTGTACCTAAAGTCTCAGTCCAACAAAACTTAAAATTTTGTGAGTGAAATAGTTATAGCTGTTTTTTCTGTCCCCTCTTCTGTTTTCTTGCCTTTGAATATGGCTTTCTCTGTTCTGAATTGCATTTCCAGCATTTCTTGGAGGTTCTTTTCCTGTGTTCTTTCACTTATCACTTCTTTCACTAAGCTTTGTCCTCTACTATCCATATGTCTTTTGTTGAGTTATAGTTAGTATTTTCTTCTCATGTAAGCAACAGCATTAAGTTTAAAGGAAATAAAATTAATCCAGAAGAATGTCTCTGAATACAGTTGTTCCAGCAGTATGATATGTTCATCAGTTTGTCTGTGTCTCACTTAAATTTTGTGAACTTTTCTTTCCTTCTATGTAATCTTCCTAGCTACTTGTTCACTTTTAATTGACTAAGGGCACTGCTGCTGTAGAAGGGATGGGGAGGCAGTAAAGGTGAGGTTCAAGGACTTAGTTTTCCCCTTTTCATAGTTATGAGGGATGAGTACAATTTTTTTTTTTTTTTACCATGATCTGCATTGTATTTGCCTGTATCTGTGCAGATTTGTGAAATAATGGGGTCTGTCTCCCAGTGCTTGAGCCAGGTCAAAAAGTTGTTTGGATCCTGCAGGTTCAGCTTCCTCCTTAAGCCTGCTACTTGACAGTACTAGCTTCAGACCAACTCTTGTGCTTTAATAGATAGCTCATTCCAGCTTCTGGACTTCTAGACATAAAAGATGAAATGGTTTGTCTGAAAAGCTGCTAAAGCTGGATTTGTTATCTTTAAGGAAGGGAAAACACCCTATGTGTGTCAGGTTAATCCAAACTCCCTTTAAACACTGATTTGATTAATGAAATAAAAAAAGTGTAAATAATTGCAGTAAGGCAGGTGTCCAGTTCTGGATTACAAATTGGAAATAAGAGGAGAAAGTGTAAAAGAAACAGTGTATTTTACTTGAGCAAAGTATATCTGAATCTCTACATCCTATAGTAGCTGTCATTGCTAAGTTTCTCTGAGGCAGTGGAAGCCAAAGCAGCCTTTCCCCATACCATATATTCAGAGCACAGTTTTTCAGAGTGAATTTCATGCCTGTAGACCTGCCTGCTTTTTCTGAGGGGACGGAAGTTGAATTTTACTGCTCATCAATTCAAACAAAAACTTTAGAGTATTTCATAGGAGCATCCCAGTTTCCTTTCTGTTTAGCAGGCTCAGTTGCAGCAAGATGAATCTGATGGTTGTAGGCTGCTGAAAAGAATGGGCCTATCTCTTTTATTCTCCCAGAGATGTTACTTCAGATTGTTACTACTTTTCTCCTGCTCTGTTGTTTTCCCCACCCAGTGGTGAACCACTTCAGGGAGTTCCCTTCCTGCAGGAAGCTTATCCTTCCCTTCTGCCCACACAAAGAACTAGCTGCCGCTTTAGACCCCTGAGCTCAATCCCTGAAAACTCAGAAAAAATGTAAAGGAAAACTCAGAAAAAGTGCAAGGAAGGAAGTGAGAGGGAGGAGACTGTCAGATCATCTTTGGTATGATTTGAAATTGCATCCCAACTTGAGTAAACTTGTTATGTAGTCTTGGTTCATTGTTTGGGATCTGCAAGGGTGCAAACAGAACATCTTTAGGCTTTCCCAAACTATTCTTTACTTGCTTAAAGAGAACCTACAGAGTTCTGACTTCTTAGTGATACTTTATTTCTGAAGTAACTGGATTGTAGTTTACAGAACTTGAACTGCAACATCTTTCAAATAACACATAATGAAGTGCTCCTTAGTTGTTCATGTCTTACGGTTTTTCTGTAATTTTTTTTTAAAAAGACACTATACTCAATTCTGTAACACACCATGGGCAGAAGCAATTCTTCCTGCATCCCTGCCATCCCATCTGTGTTCCCCATATCCAGACTGCAGAGCCAATGTATTGTATTGCATTCAATAGCTGAGCCTATGGAAGAGCTGCATGAATGCTTCTTCACCTTAGTTTGTATAAAACTAAGGGGTTTTTTGAGGAAGCACAAAATATGCTAAACTGAACCAGGAAAGAAGTGTTCTCAATCCTTGTCAATTTCTCCCATGCTTCAGCTGAGATAGTAAACAACCCAGGAAAATTGCCTGTTTCTTCACAGTCCCATTCAGCTGCCTACTTGGGTGCCTTTTTGTGGGTTTGTTTGGTATTGTAACTGTTGAAAGTTTCAGCAGAGGATGAAGGAAGAATCATAAAGCAGTTAATGGAAAATTGAACAGCCTGCATACAAGAGGCAGTTGGAGTGAATGTCTCTATTCACAGTGTGATAAAAGAATTTGCCTTTAAAATGATTTTGTTAAATAAGACACCTAAAGCTAATCAGAGCAGAAGGAATTGTCTGTAGAGCAGAAGATGGAGAAGTTGTGGACTGAAATCTGACAGAGATGAATCTAATTCAATATAAGATCTTGAAAGGATAATCATTCTTCTTTTACAAGACACTAAGCTCAGAAGGCTCTTTTCTCTTTACCTTGAGCTGTGGAGGCTCTGAGACCTCTCATCACTGATGTGAGTGTTCATCTTCAGAGTAAAATATGAGGTTTTTTCCTCTAATGTAATGAAGTCCAGACCCTTTTAGGATCAGGCTGCTCTATGCGTTGTTTTTTAATGTTAGTCCCTGGAAGCCAGAATCTTTCCAGTACTTGAGTATATCAAAAGAAGTGTGCTGGAGGCAGAAGGACATTTCAGAGGAAAGTGTATAAAGATTGGGTGGGGTAAAATAATTTTCCTTTTTTACTTGGCTCATACTGAAAAGGAGTTTTGGAAACAGGGAATTGGCTATGAATGTGAAAATCAAAACAGTATGATACGAGAAAAACAACTGATGTGCTAGGATCCCAATTACTGAACCTGTTGTGGGCTGACATCCAGCTTGATTGAAAGGTAAACATGCCCTTCCTGATGCACATACCTTTCTGTTATTGCATCCTAGAAACTTTAAAGTTGTTAAATGATAGTCTGGAGGTGCAGCATTACCCAATGGTTGACTGTTCTTGGCAAAAGTAAGTTTATTCTCTGTTCTGAAACTTTTTTAAACAGTTGTTGGCACTAGCCCTTGCTGTTGCAACAAATAAATGGCATCTGTGAAAGGAGAACATAGGTTCGTTGCTTCTTAGTTCAATACAAAAGAAGTGGTATTTGTTGCAAAGGTAATTCACTTACTGAAATAAGCTTTTAATTTAAGCTTTATGACAAATATTCCTTTGACTGCAAAATAAAGGTTAAAGATCTAGGGAGCATAAAACTTGTCACTGAAGTTGGTGCTTACAAATAAGAGTTGCATAGTTATGTTACTTATCTCTAGGCCAGCTATACTTGCCTTCATATTCTGAATGTTGAAGATTGACAATTTCAGAAGATTGTGCAATGCATGCAGAAGAGTTAAAGGTGGGGGGGGAATAAGGAGTGGGAATGAACTGAGCCATCTACTGTAGTACTTGCTTCTGGACATTAATTTCACTTTTACTAAAGGGACAGTTGTTTTGTGTCCATATTTAGTTAGTACCTGTAAGTAAGCTAGTAATAACTTTTGATATACATGCTCAACATGAGTGCCATCATGCAGGACAACCAGATGCTCAGGCCCAGTCAGCATGGGTTGCTGAAAGGCAGGTCCTGCTTGATAAACCTGATCTCCTTCTACAACAGGGCGACCTGCTTATTGGATGAGGGAAAGACTGTGGATGTAATTCACTTTGACTTTAGTAAGGCCTTTGACACCCTTTCTCACAGCATTCTCCTGGCAAAACTGGCTGCATGTGGCTTGGATGGGCACACGCTTCAATGGGTAAAAAACTGGCTGGGTGGCCGGGCCCAAAGAGTTGTGGTGAATGGAGTTAAATCCGGTTGGCAATCGGTCACAAGTGGTGTCCCCCAGGGCTTGGTGTTGGGGTCACTCATGTTTAACATCTTCATTGATGATCTAGACGAGGGGATCGAGTGCACCCTCAGTCAGTTTGCAGATGACACCCAGTTGGGTGGGAGTGTTGATCTGCTCAAGGGTAGGGAGGCTCTGCAGAGAGACCTGGACAGGCTGGAGCCATGGGCTGAGCCCAACTGCAGGAGTTTCAATAAGGCCAAATGCCGGGGGCTGCCCTTGGGCCACAACAACCCCCAGCAGTGCTACAGGCTTGGGGAGGAGTGGCTGGAGAGCTGCCAGTCAGAGAGGGACCTGGGGGTGCTGATTGACAGCTGACTGAACAGGGGCCAGCAGTGTGCCCAGGTGGCCAAGAAGGCCAATGGCATCTTGGCTTGTGTCAGCAATAGCGTGGCCAGCAGGGACAGGGAAGGGATCTTACCCCTGTACTCGTCACTGGTGAGGCCACCCCTTGATTCTTGTGTTCAGTTTTGGGCCCCTCACTACAAAAAGGACATTGAATGACTGGAGCGTGTCCAGAGAAGGGCAACGAAGCTGGTGAAGGGTTTTGCATGTCATATGAGGAACGGCTGAGGGAACTGGGGTTTAGTCTGGAGGAGGCTGAGGGGAGACCTCATTGCCCTCTACAGCTCTCTGAAAGGAGGTTGCAGAGAGCTGGGGATGAGCCTTTTTCACCAATTAATAAGTGATAAGACAAGATGTAATGGCCTCAAGTTGCACCAGGGAAGGTTTAGACTGGATATTAGGAAGCATTTCTTTCCAGAAGGGGTTGTTAGGCGTTGGAATGGGCTGCCCAGGGAGGTGGTGGAGTCCCCATCCCTGGAGGTGTTTAAGAGTCAGGTTGACATAGCACTGAGGGATATGGTGTAGTTGGGAACTGTCAGTGCTAGTTTAACAGTTGGGCTAGATGGTCTTTAAGGTCCTTTCCAACCTAGTTGATTCTGTGATTCTGTGGATTTTTCAGTAGTTACTGCATCTGGTACTGTAGACAGAGTTGGACTGCACTAAGTTGCTTATGCATGTTGTGTCCTACCAACATCTCTCTCACTTCAGAGGCTGAAGGTGAAAAACATATGAAAAATAGTTGTGGATACATATGAGATGTTGAAGGGGCAGGCTCACAGAGCTATACTGACAGTCTCCTAGTTAGTCAGTGCAGAATTAAGAACTCTGGGAACGACAGCATGGTTCATAGATCTTCATTATTCAATTCCTTTTGGAGTTTGGTTATTTTTATATATTTGTTTTAAGAGCAGGTCAGTAAAGAGAGCTGTTAAGGACCAGTAGTGCTTTAAGGTCTCAAAATCTTTTTGTGGTTTTTTTTTTCAGTCCAGGAATACCTTTCCCTTTTCTTACTGTTCCTGTTTTCTCTTGTGCTAATCTCTCATGACAGGGAAGCTGTGTGGTTCTGGCCAAAGTTGTTCTTTTTTTACTTCCAGTGCCGTGATGGTGAGGGAAAAACCCAGTAGACAGGTTTGGAGGTTACAGAGAAGAGGTACTGGGTTATTCTGAATCTTTGTTATACATAGACAGGAGTCTGCAAGTGTGACAGTCTCTGAGATGTTTGTTGTGTTATCTTCATAAAAGTTATGACATCTGCCCAACCTTGAGTCTTCTGTGTGTGCTAAGAGCTTGATTTTTAGCAAGTAAAATCTCTGAAACCTGTGCCTATGCTGGGCATGCCTCTCTGAGGACATGGCAGAACTCTTTCACTGAAATTACAGTTTCGAGCAATCCCAGCCTACTCACGAGTTTGGTAGCACAACTATTTTTGGGAGCTAAGCTCTGCTCTGTAGAGCTGCTTTAGCCTGTGGCTACAGGCAGCATCAATGAAGAAACAGTGAAACTGCTTCATTCACCACACATCTTCAGTTTCTGCGATCTCCAGTTCTGTGTATTATTATTACACAGAAGTCATCTTCACTTAAACCCCAGTTTATTTCCATAACAGTCTCATCCACAGCTTTGCTGAACTCCTTGGGGGAGCTCAAGGTCTTGAAGCTAAAAGCTCTATCATAAGGCGTATGACAGGGGAAGGAGAGCCTGGCAGAAGAGTGTCAAATTTAACTTCCACAGGCATGCTGGCATTTTATTTCATTTTGGCAGTCTTGATTGTAGCAATCTTGCAGTTTGTTTTAGCATGTTTTTTTCTGTGTGTAATTACTAGACCAGTAAGTTCCCACCCAGGTGATATTTCTGTTCTTTTCCACAGAATCCCTCCCAAATCAGTGTCTCCTCTTCTTGTCTCTTTTGAAGTACCTTGTATGTGCTTGCTCTTTGCCATTGTTCTGTGGACTGATACTTCTTCCTCCAGCACTTTTCAGAGATCCATAAGGGGCAGCACTGCCGCTTCTGTGCAGGACAGCTTTTGAACTTGTTGCAAGGATGGGAGAGGTGAAAGCAAGGGCCTTCATTCATTTTGTAGTGATGTTGCAGTCTTGCCCTATTTTCTTCTCAGTTCTGCAAGTTTTGCAGATAAGTCTCTTAAAGTTGATTTTGTTCTGCGCTCCTCTGATTGAGGAGGGAAGCACTATAGATAGCAAGAGCACTAGAAGAGGTGCTGCGTTGTGTGCTTTTACATAGGGAGGCATTTGTTCGGGTGGCACTTGTTTGCTGTTGTTATCTTTTACAGTTCTGATAGTGTGGGTGACTGGAAGAAACTGGGGAAGTTTCAGTGATGGTCTTTGCAGGCAACAAATTACAACCGGGAATGAGTAGAATTGGACAGCCCAGGCCATGACAGATATATTTTTGCATGAGGGGCTACTGCTTTGCTATATAAAACAAAATGGCTTGATACATAATTTGTCTTTAAACAGGTACATAATACATTGTACAGAATGCTTGATTAAGTGAGTCTAAATGTTGTTTGCATAGGAATTGCTATAAGAAAAACCACTTTGTAACTCTAAATACACATTTTGCTTTTCAGTTAAGTTCAAAGCAAATTGCACAAGGGAAGCCATTTGATTTAAGTACATGTCAATAGTTAAACTTGTGGAATAGCAAAGTGACCAGTGAAACTGTCTGATTCCCCATGAAATGGAAATTCATAGCAAATTTAGGTTGGAAGAGTCTGTGGTGTAATAGTATTTAATGCAGGCAATTTTAATTTTGTGACCATTTTATACATGGGCTTTCTTTAAATTTGCAAAAGAACAATCTTATAATGCTTAAGGTAATGTACTGCAGATAGTTGGTAATTAAGCATACCAGCCCTATATTGACTAGTTTTAATTTTTATATTGCAGTGCTTCAGAACCAACTCTTTTTACTATTACCATTTTTTGTAATTACTTCAACTTAATTTTTGTATTCTAATTCTGACAATCAGCTTTAATTTTTGCTTTTTATATGTTAGCATGAAATATTTTTTTGCTTTGAAGGTGCAGAAAACTTACTGCTGCTTCAGCTTTGGCCATACGTTATGGTTCTAAATTTATTTTCAGTTTGTAAGATGACTCCACCTTCTGATAGCTGTGTTGACTGAAGTGAACTAAAGTTCATTTACTTGGTAGAGGAAACTGAGGAGATCAGCTTGGTTCTCCTGTGACAGCACTGGTCTAGTGTGCATGAAAAAGTATAAATAACTTAAAGTAGTGTTTAACTGTATGTGATAGTTACAGAAGGGCCAGGTATTGTTCAGACTACAGTCAACTCAGGTCTGTGTATGTGCATGACAGGCATGCTGGGTGCTAATTTTTGCTTCAGTACAGATTTTCCTCAGCTGTGTTGATCAGCAGGTAGAAAAACTAGTTAATACTGAATAGCTAGCAGGGTGGGGAAGCAAAACTACTTTTGCTTTGCTGTTTGTTATTATTTGTTATTACACTGTGGCTTGGGGTAGTTTTTTTTGCAATAAGATTGGCACTGGCTGCTTCCTCAGCTAGTTATCAAGGCTCCCTGCCATCTTGAGTTTATTTTTCTTGCACAAAGACTGGGAAAAAAAGATGAACCTTGTTCTGAAGGTCAGTATGTCCAGCTGTCTTTCTGAGCAATGAGAGTGAATGGATTTCAAAACTACCGACCATATCTAATATCGTGCCAGGGGCTGCCCTCATTTAAAGCAAGGACCCTCAGGATACTGTGAGGGGATTTCAGCGGTTGTGGGAATGAATGGGGAGGATGTCTCCTTGAGGTAGCTGAATGCATTCTAGTCTTGTACTGGCAGGTTCCACTGGAATTTTAAGTAAAAAATAATCCGCAAACAAGTATTTTTCTTTGTTTGATGAAAGCAGGGTTTTAAAGCGACTGTCTTATTCTTATGGCAAGATACCAATTACATTTTAGTACTGTTTGTGACTGACTTTGCGACGGGAGGCTGGCTTCTGGAAGCGCTTAAATCCAGTCATCCACATCTGTTCCTTTTGATCTCACGTTATGTTTGTTAACACAACTATGTCACCAGTTTATTAAAAGTATACCTGTATAGTGGACTTTGACATGTGGAAGAATCTTTCTGAAGGAGAAAATGGTCACTGATAGATGCAGCCCTGGGAATGCTTGCTTTTTTTTTTTTTTTTTTTTTTTTTTTTTGGCTGAGGGCAAGCTTATTACGTTCTTACCAAAGAAATATCTGAAATGTAGTTGTGTTCTAGAAATGTGGTTTGTAGCACAATTCATACTACAAATTGAAGGCCAACTCTAAAGTATTGTTTCTTACAGCCAAAAATATCTTTTGGAATGCACTGTATTTTTAGATGATATCTTCCCAGGTTTTTTCTTCAGATTTTTTTTTTTTTTCACATGCTTCTGCTTTAAATTGTTCTTCAGAAACTCTGTATTTAGTTTGTACTCCAGTAGTAGCACTAACCTACTCAGATGAAACTCCTCAGAATATTACATTTCTCCTCACAGCATTGCTTGGTTAAATGAAGGATAGGAATTCAACAAATTGTGTGCTCTGTGTGGTGCAAAACAACAAAAAACTCTGTAAAGAAAAATCTGTTGGCGTCAAGTGGACTTCTTTCAGTGGCACCAAACTATGACAAATACGGTATTAAGAATCCATGCAAAAACCAGATTAGATCGGATTATTCTTTTCAGACTTGAATGACAATTTCTGTGAAGTGAAATCTTAACATGTTTGGAAGAGATCACAGGCAATGCTTAAAATGTCTACAAAAAAGATTGTTAAATGCTGTTAGTGTCAGTGTAAACTGTTATTGTAGAATTGAACTGGCATGTGTTTAATTACTTGAACATGTGTTTTTTCTGTTGCTTTTACTGGATAACTCAGTCTCCTTCCTTATATTCCTGATTGTGCTCAGGGTGATATATAAGGGCAGTGTAATAAAAGATGCTGTCTTCCCTTGGGTGCTGCTCTCCTAACAATAGATAAGTTAGGTTGTTAAATTGAGAAATGTCTTGAGTGTTTTTATCTCAATTTTTTTGAACTTCTTCCCTTTTATTTCTCTCAAAATTAGGGAACCTATTAGTTTCTTCATCACAAGAATTTCTTCCTTCTCTTTCCCTTCTCTCTCATCAGCCCAGGTACCTTAAAAAGGTTAGGATTTCTTTTACCCAGAGAAGATGATGCTGAGAGAGTTATGGTGATTGCCTTTGTATATGTAGAAGGACGATGATAATGCTTCTCCTCATTGTTTGGGATGTGACAGGAAGTTCTAACTTTAAATGGCAGCAGGAAGTATTCAGGTTAGAGGTTAGTAGACATTAGGGAAAAAGAACCCTTTTGAAGCAGAAGAAGGGATAAGGATTGAAGGAAATTTCCTAGGAAGATTATGGAATTGTCATCGTTAGAAGTTTTTTTGCAAAGCAAGCTAGACAAAGCTTTATCTGAAGTGGTTCACATATAGCTGATCTTTTCTTGGGAGAAGGGGGACTTCCAAAGATGTTTCCATATAATCTAGATCTTAGAATTATCATAGCAGATTATTAATCAGGGACGAAATCAATCTAAATATTCACTGATGTTTTAGGAAAGGTAATTAATGAAGTATGATGTGAAAAATTTAGTAGGTTACCAAATTGACCAGATGGTGTTTTCCAGTCTTACTGCATAATCTAATTTTATTATAAAGCATGTTCTTTTTCTGTGTTCATATTAATCAGCTAGTTAAAAATGTATTTTCTTGTTAGTAGGAAAAATACCCCACTAGTAAACATACAATTTGCTTATTGCCTACTAAGGCAATTTATGGATCCATCTCTTGCAAAGACTGAGTAGTACTGTACTCCTGGGCATCATTTTCTAGAAGATGATGTCACATGTGATATGTATTTCATTGTAATAGGGCCCTTTTTTTCCCCCCTTGTGGAAGAATGGCAGATGGGAACAGCTTGTTGATGCCCATAGCTTCTTTGCTAGCTAGAGGTAGATTGGACCAAGTAATCAGAAGTGGTGCCTACCAGATTTCTTGGATAGTGTATGCATAGTTTCTAGGAAGCCCTGGAGTTGTAGTATGTACATTTATCAACTGTCTTGACATATAAAATGGAAAGGACTATTCGTGTAGAAGTCTTCTGCCACTGGAGAAGTTTATACAGTCACCTTATTAGAAATTATGTGGTCCAACATCTTAAATATACTGAACTCAAATCAAGGGTAGGATGAGAAACTTGGAGAACTTTCAAAGCACTTTCATGTGATAAGTTGAGCTCTACATATGTTAATTTCTAAATTACAGTATTATGACCTTCCTATGAGTTTCAGTAGCATTCATGAGACATATTACAAAATTAATGGTGTGTGAAAACACAAATGTTTGTTTTAGTTCTTATGGTTTGCATTACTAAACATCTGAATTTTAATGAACTAGTACTTATGATTTTGTTTTTTAACACATCTCAGCAGGTTTACCTGCCCAGTGTTAACCTTGGAATTGTAATAAGTAATGAAAACCTCAATTTAACAAGGTAACTTTGAGATAGACAGAGACAAGTGATGAAAGCATTGACAAACAAATTGCTGGAATGGTTCTGAAATGACTGGAAGGACAACAAACTGGTCCACAATGGCAAGTGGAGGGGAGTTCACTTCTCTCAAACTGTTAAAGTATATCTGGGGCATGTTGTTAGGGTTTTAATGGGAAAATAACCTCTTAAATTGCTTTGGGAGCAATTTGACAATGAGAGAACACTTTTGGGTTTTGTGGCATGGCTGTAATTGCTATGCTTAATTTGAGTGTTCTAGTAAGTAATTTGGATAGGTAACAACCACCTCTGGACCTATTGTTTTGTATATCTTTGAGATCTCATTTGTCTGCTGCAGCTAGGAGTTCTCACTACTGTTGATAGTCTTTTCAGTGCTTAATAAGCAAACAGCTAACCTGCTCTATTTGAATAGAGTTAACTTGTACATTGTTTACCAACATGTGGAATCCTGTCCTCCTGCCACTCAGCCATACTTTTTATCTCTTCCTTTGGTAGCAAAGGAAAAAGCTGTGCTTAGCTTCAGAATACGTTGCAAACAAGCTAGTTAGTACAGGCCAGACTTCACCATGAGTATTAATCCTTTATGAAGATCATTGTGTTAGTTACCCTCTCAACTGGACGGGTAATGAAGTTTCAGCTTCTATATCTCTGTCTCTGTGACCCCAGCTGTGGTGGTTCATTACAAAGGGGAGAGAAGAAGTCTCTTTGGATGAATGGATATCAAACTATGTTAGTTTGTATGTGCTTCTATTACTTTGTGGCTGTAATGTTTTATATTATGCAAAAAATAATATGTTAAAGGAATATGGGAATTGTGAGGAACAGAAGTTTCAAACTGTAAAGCTTTTGTAGTTGAATGTTAAAAATCTGTAGGATAGGAATGGATCATAACTGCCTGGTATCATATTCCCACTCTGTGCTAAAACACTAACTGTGCTTCTGCCTGAGCAGGGAGTAAGGCTCACTGTAGATTGCACATCCGAATATACGTATTCCCTGCCACCCTCCCCCCCAACTTCACCATATGCCTATTAAAAATAGTCATTTTGAGGCATTCTCTTAACTGTGTGAGAGCTCCAAATTAGTTACTTTTTAGGCTTAACTTGGCTTTTAACACTGGAACTTTGCAAATAATTTTTTGTTTGTTTGTTTGTTTTTAAAAAGTCAGACATAGTGCAATAAAGACAAATTTAAGGTGACTAATGTTACCTGTTTTCTGTTTTCAGATCTGGTAGTGTAATTGATTGTAGGCTTTACTGAGGTAATGTGGAGAAACAGGAACGTACTGCTGTGTGGTGCTAGACAAATTGATTAGTGCTCGGTCTTACCATGGCCTTCACCTGGGTCCTTCCAAAAGTTTATAATTTTTTCTGACAAATGTAGTTCAGATTGAGGCTGTAATTACTACTACTTGAATGTATTTGAGAATTAACAAATAGAAGGGATAGCAACATAGTTCTCCAGACATCTTTCTTCTGCTTAGGTCTGATAAAGATTTATTTTCTGAACCTTAATTATTAACTATCAAAGAATGATTTGTATCACAAAGATCAGAAAATAATGTAACACGTAGAAGAAAAATATAAAACTTTTCTTCATATATTACTCATGGTGGTTTATTTTGAAATTCATGGCTATGCTTGCATTAAGTTTGTGTGGACTTATCAAGAACTTTATGTTCTATTTTTTCAATTAACTATTTGAAAATATCTTAATGTGTTCAAATTTGTAACAGCACTGATTTTCTGTGAATCTAGGGATATTTAGTCATTGATTTAAAAAATAAAATATTTGTAAATATTAAGTATACTTGGAAAAAAATTATCTATGAAATAGACTTTTAAAAAACCCTTAATATTTCACTATGATTGAAAGAAAATTATGTAGTAATCTTTATTCTAGGCAAGTGTTTTAAAGGTATATAACTTTAGACTAGATGAAAACTCCCTGTGTTAGAGACCTAGGTATCTCAGTGCCTTTAAACTATTAGGCAATTTTTGGTAATTTTTTTTTTTTTTTTTGTAATGTGAGATTTAAATAACCATCATAGCTCTGACTGCTGTGTGATTTAGATCACATTCTTTAGGGTACACTTTAAGTCTGATTTATTTATTTTCCTTTGTTAACTTTTCACACAGATTTATGTTAAATTTAGTCCCTGTTTTAGGTGTGTATGGTGTTATTAGTAAAAGTAATTGGAAAATCTGCTGCTTTGTAATTTCATAATGACAGAATTATGTCTTTATTATTTTAGATCAAAAATGTAGTCACCAGAGTACTTATTTTATCTTCCTGGTTTGACAGCCCTTAAGAAACTTGGATTTTGTGTGTGAGATCTACCAACAGCACACAGTTTAATTCTGAAGAGTGAGTAACACTAGACTGTTTCTTGTTTTCTAAAGCATTGATTTTTTTTAAAAAAACCCCACTTATAGTTCCTACATTCTTGTGAAAGAGAAAATATCGCATCACTTGAATAATAGCCAGTTTTATTCCCATTGAAAGACATGAAATATTTCCATGAGTATTATCAATTGTAGAATTTTGTGAAAAGAGAAGGATTAATTTCTTTGATAGAAGACACCAGGTTCTGAAATTGACAATATGTGGTGGTTGTTTTTTTGTAATTTTTCATTGCAACTTTTAAGGTTTTTTAGTTTTACACTGAGTAATTGCTGGCATATTTAAGGCAGAAACATCGACTTTTTGATGAGGAAGTTCATTAATTCATCCCATGGTGCCTATTCTTGCCTTCTTTTGAAATCCTATGTGGATGTCTAACTTTTTGTGTTATCCACCACTTCTGTCTCTTACAAAAATTTTTTTTGATACAAAAGTTTTTTCTGATATTCATCTGTAATATATTCCTCTCTCAGTATCTGAAAAGTGCAAATTAAAAGTTTTGATCATTTTTCTCAGTTAGTGTAAAAATGCTGCTGCAGAGTCCATGGATTTTCTTTACCAGATTTTCCCAAGTTAATGAATCAAATACAAAGTAAAACTTTCTTCTAGGTTTTCTTTGGAGTCTGTCTTCTAACAATTTGTTGCTGATTTCATGCAGCAAAATGCCAGGTAGTTCAATTCAAGGATTGCTATTGCATAACTGTTTTCTTGTATGCACTTAAGAGTGGTCTGCAAGACTTTGAAATGAAACAGAAAGGGTAACTGCAGAGTATTCTAGAAATCTGAATAAAACTTTACTTTGGATATCTTTGCAAAATGGATTGTTATCATGTCTTGTATGTGTTGTAGTTGGGGTTTGAAGAGGTCTTGTATTTTGGGTCTTGGCTAGCTGAGCAAATTTATGTTGTATGGGTATTAAGTAGATCTGGGTCTTCCTTTATAGCAGATAATGAGGATCATATTAAACCAGCTGTAAAATCTTCTTTGCAAATGTCCTAGTGTCTAACTTCCTTGCCACGTGAAAAATAGGATTGATTTTTTTAATGCAAATTATTTATGACACAAGCAGCATACATGGAATTACTCTTCCATTTCCACCATGCCTCTTTTTAAAAGTTCCTAGAAAGAGGCCACTAAAAAAAAATTCAGAACTGTTTCATCTACCTTGTCAGCAGTTTTTGATGTCATTATCCACATTGTTTTCAATTTTTGTTTATGGATGAGATTATCCAAAGATAAGGGGCAGGGGGGGGAGAACTACAAGAACAGTTCCTTTCTAAATCTGGACAGAACAACTAAGGTACATTAATGAGTCAGAGACAAGTAGATATAGTCATGGAAGACACAGAATAACATAAAACCTACTGTCATTCTTGTGTTGGCAGTTCAGATACATCTGCTTGTGAAAATCTTGACCTCTGGTGTCTAAACTGATGTCTCAGCCTCTTTCTTATGAGTATCTGTCAACTCAGGCTTAGCATGACTAAAACAAAGCACTATCTCCTTTCACTTCCTCTTTGATCAGCTGTAGCAGTGAATCTACTTCCTACAGATTTTTGGCTTGTTGGCATTGCATGATGGTTACTGGACATCTGATGTCACAGATCTGCTTCTCCAACTTGCTTTTTCTCATCTGTGATGGCACAATAACAGCAGGAGGGTTTGGTCTTGGGTATATACAGGGAGAAATAGTTGCTTGAGTGCTTTGTGCATATAGCCCCTAGCTGTCTTCCTATTTGTACAGTGGTTTACTTTTGGTGGCCTGCCAGAAGTCTTCTAGGATTTAGACATTTACAGAGGAAGAATGGTTTGTAAAAGGTCTTCTGTAAACTCATGGAAAGGTATACAGGAAATATCTTTATAGAAGACATTCTGTATATTTGTAGAAATGTCTATAGATAATACTGTGTTTTTGAGAGTTTGTAAGGATGTAAAGTCTGCCTTTTGAACATAAAAGAAAACTAATTTGGGGTTATTTTATTTGACTGCTGTCTGTAGAACTTGACATCTGGTTGTGGAGTCTTGTTCTTAGTTAATCAGTAGTGCATAGTCAGGAGACTTGAAGGACATTAAAGCAAGTCTAGTTAAAGACTGAGAAATGGGTAAAGCAGTGGAGCAGTTGTAATTTTTTCAGTTTTTGTAAACAGAGCAAGCTTTAGGGCTGTTTTTCAGAGAGCAGGAGTCCAAATCTAGGGGTGGTTCTGAATACTATAATTATTAAAATCTGCTCTTGGATAGTTGCTTACATGGGAAAGCAAATCTTTTTGTTTGCTACAGTCAATAGAGATGTGAACAACTCTTGCCCAAGTAAGAATTACCCCAGATTATTTTTTGGGGGCTGTCAGTCATTTCTATAGAGTAAGTGAAAAGTGGCGCTTTTTTGTCAATTTTTTTATTTCATTAATTTAGCCTTGTTATCAAAATTGGTTTCCTCCCTCCTTGCAGTGCAATGAATTACATTAAATCAGACTTAACAGAAATGCAGCAGAAAATATAAATTTCACAATAAACAATATTTTACCTTTATGTTATATATTTAATCAATTCTTCTTCTTTTACTTGTGAACATGCTTTTTCATTGCTCAGAGGTATACTCTGAAGAAGCATTTCTTCTAAGAAGGTGTCGTCTTTTGGTGGTGTTCTTTCTTTGGTTTTGTTTTGTTGGGGATTTATTTGGGTGGGGTGTTGGGTTTGGATTTTTTTTTTAAGAAAGGATGATAACTTTGGTGTATTGAAAGGAATAATGTTAATTACAGTATATTTCTAGTAGAATTACTTGTAGAAGAGATTAGACAAAATCTTATTAGTTAAGGGATGGTCTACATGGATTATAGTAATTTTCAGTGTTAGTACAAATACTGGAAATGCATTTTTCTGTATAAGCAGATGTTTGCCTACATGAAACGGTTTCCTTTTTCATTAAGATCCTGTCTGAGAATGGTAAAATCCAAACAAATGCAATGATGGCCTTCTAATGATTTGAAGTATGCAATTTAAATAGGAAGTATGATGTATTTTGTGATTTAAACTCAGACTTAAATATTCATACTGCTTTGGGATAGTATTATGTGCCCTGCCTTCTTTATTGACAGCTGCCTGGAAATACAGTTTAACATTTTTGAAAGCTACTGATTGTTCAGACAGTAAACTGTTCTCTAAGTTACACTTAGTCTTTCAGTTCTGTTATCAAGAAAGACCAATTGCAGGATATAACAAGCATAATGTTGGAAAGATTTGCAGTAGCCACAGAAAAAAGGCAGTTGTGGTGATGTCGCTTAGCGATTTGAAAATTGAAGGCTTTCTTATAGGAATTTCCTATTATGTTTTTCCCTTTGGAGATTAAAACAAAGCATCTAGATATATTAGGATCTATTTTTTCCTCTCTTTCATAAACTGTACCCTTTGGCTGACCATTGAACTAAATGAACGAAAACATTAATGTGTTTTTGTAGTTCTTGTGACTTCTAGCTTAAGTGTGGAAACAATCTTTGTTGCTTTTCATCATGAAGGTAGTGCCTTAACCAGGCACACATCTTGCTGCTGACTAAAGAATGAATATAGAATGAATAATTCTTAAGGTAGCTTTTTTGGAGATCTTTGTGCTTTTTAGTATTAAAATGTAACTCCCAATCATCATTATATGTTTTTATTTGTACAATGGTTTTGACTTTGGTTCCAGTTTCATCATTGCTTATAGAAGGTAGAGCATTTAAAAATTTGTATTGACTGCTGAAGATGTTTTAAGGAGGTTAAGTTTGTAACCTTTTGACACCTTTTTGTTATAGGGAAAGAAACTTTGAAAAACTAGGGTTTGCATATGAGAAACAGTTATGCTGTCAGGAAGGCAGTGGAGCAAACTATGCTTAATTTTCCTACACATCCCAAGATACATTTTCCTTTTGGATCTAGAAACCAAGTATTTTCAAGTAGTTTTGTGTAACAAGTTGCTCTTTATAAGTAGGGAAGCTTGTTTTTCTGCATAATCTATAAAAACCTTTTAAAATAACTGCATCTTTTCTCCATGAAAATCCCATTCCCTGAGTTCTTTAGAGAACTCTGATATATAATACCTGCCCTCAGCACCCTCTTACCCTCCTTCCCACATGATCTCCAGTACAAAAGATAACTACTGGCAACAGCTGCTGCCTTAGTGGAGTACTAATTTCTTTGTCACCTCTACCTTTTTATTTTAATTAGACCAAAAAAAGCTTTTAGATATCCTTTATTCCTTTATACTTTGTAAAAATCAGGTAAAAGTTTTGTCCTGCTCTTATGGAAGTTATGGAAAGAAGCTGGAAAAGAAAGAGTAGATGGACAGCATGACCGTGTGTGCTGGTCCTTACAATTTCCAAGATGAAAATAAAATGGTTGAACTTTGTTTCAGTTGTTCTTCATCTTCCTTGTGTGGTGGAATGGACACCAGAGGATTTTCAGTGATGTTTTGTATACATGTGCATACGGTACCAGATATTTCCAAGTGTGCTGGAAATACCATAATACTTACTGTAAAATGTAACTAATGTGCTTTTGCATGTTCACTGTAATTTCTCTCTCTTTAATTCTTTTAAATGGAGGCAGATAATGAGGTGGAACTTTAAAGGTTATTGAAAACTGGGAGTCCAAATATGCTCCATCAATTTTGACCTGTTATCCCATCCTGAGTGGAAAGAGAATGTGCACAAAATCTTAGAAGCGCAGGCAGCAAGAAAAAAAATGTAATCCAAGTGAAAGAGTGACACTGTCTTGAACAGACATTTTTTCCATTATGAATATGATATGGAAAATGCAGTGGTTTTGGTTTTTCATCATGTCTTTATTCCCCAAATCGTGTCTCTTTTTTGACTAGCCAAATAATTTCTGAGATATTTTGAGGCAATTAGTTAAAATCTCAACAATAGGCCATATGTAACAGTTAATATCTACCTCTTTCTCAAAAAGATCTATATATGCTTTTAGATGATGTTTTGTATATACACTAAATTAATAGAAAATATGTGAAAGAACTCTATAATTGCCTGTCCTGCTTGGCTGGGCAGTTCTGTGGCAGTTGCAAAGACTGGATCTGTAACTGGAGACAGTAAGTGTTGCAGCTGACTGGCACAGAGTGTTTTTTTTGAATTTATAGTTACCTGGGTTTTCTTTTCTTGTGTAGGAGTTGTGCAGGGACAGGCAATGCTTTGTCTGCAGGGTATGCTTTCATGTGTGTTTGACTGAGACACACGCCTCCCAACTGCCACATTTTTGGTTTGAGGGGTCTGCAAGAGGTCTCTGAATTTGCATGCATAACGAGTAGTTAAAATTTGATTTAAATATTAGCTAAAAGTATCATATAAAAGTTTGTTGTTGTTTTTCCCTGCTGCTTGGATTTAATGGTATTGAGTTCTGTAGAGGACAGAGGAATTGGCAAGTTGTTTTCAGCAAATAGATGTCATCCACTTGTCTTAAACAGGATGCTTGTACATATTTTTAGCTTAATCTACTATCATTTTGCTAACATCAGATATGTAAACTTCTGGTTGTTATGTATTAATAAGATTTTTATTTGAAAGAAATAATCTCCTAAATCATACTACTGTTATTTACTTGGCTTTTATATAGCAACCAAAATAAACTGCTATAACTTTCTCATAATAAAATTTATTTATATGGGATTACTGTACAAGTAGACCCTCGTCCACAGAGATATTTAGATACCTAGCTTCCTGCTGTGATCAGCAGAATTTCATAGACTCACCTTAAATACATTTCTGAACCTGGCCACAAGTACTTTAAATGCTTTTTAGGCCTAATGATATCTTTTCTTCAGAAGTGTAAGTTTCTTTTGAAAGAGATATTGAAATAATACTATATATCACAAAAAATACCACAAAGAATAAAAATACTTTTAAATTATTATAAAGATTTGAATTAATTTTTCTTTGCTTGCTGCAAAGGTGCTGTGCTGTTCTGTTCGTTAAGGCTAATGACTTTGCTTTAGGAGCTGTGAGACACAGTTACTGTTTTGGTAAATATCCATGGTTTGCCTATTAGATCAAGCTGCCTGCTGACAGAAAATATTCTAATTGAGAAAGTAATTAAAAAATCCCCAAACCTTCTCATCCTTAATTTATTTAACTTTTTTTTTTTTTTTTTTAAGAGCAGTGTGTGTGTCCAGGTACATAGCAAATTATATTTGAATATAAGGAAGGAGGATGTTTAGGGGATTCATTTTGCTATTCTGCTTTGTGGAAGACACCTCCAAAGGTGGCCTTTAGCTCTGGCAAAGAGGATAGTAAGGGACTTCTAGATTTAGTGAGTGTGGGTGTGATTGAATTGATTATAATGATTTGTTTATTGCATGGTTTCCTTTGGGACAGTTTTTGATAGTGTTTGTGGCTAGAAGAGACCATTAAATCATCTAGTCTGCCATTCTTTACTTACTGCAGGTCTTTTTATTTCATCCAGTTCTCCTGATAATGAACCTTTTGACTTCTCTGACCAAAATTAAGTTTGTGCTTATCTAAAGTGCTTTTGCCAGAAGGATATCCATCCTTCCTTTAAAGAAATCAAGGGATAGAGAAGAGACTTATTTTTTGTGCTAGTTTTGTTCTGATGATTACTCCGCTTCCTTGTTTGAAGGAATAAAAAAATAAAGATGTATTTCTGCATTATGACATAATTTTAAAACAGATCCTAACTTCCCAGGCTGGTAACGTGTTTTACAGTTTTATCTGTATAATAAAAATGTGTATACACGTGGTATATACGTAGGTCCATACTCTCAGTCTTAATTCCATTTAATATATTTTTGTTTTGGGGAATTCTGCTATGCCCTTTGGCATGTGTGGATATGGTACCAAAAAATCATAAAAAAATTGAGATTGGCATAAGTTTTTTATTGTAGTTTTATCTAGTAGAAACATTTTATAAAATTCTATAAATTAAACAATAATATGATCCTTTCAGCTTGTTATTAATTACCTTTGCCTCTGAAATAATTTGCAGCACAGAGCTTCCATTTAACAGTATCAGGGCTAGATTACACAAACACTTGCCATTAGATTTTAATAATTTTGACTGGTATTTATCCTTTAACATGTGCTAGCTGCATCTAGAAATCTAGCTTAAGTTTTTCACAACATTCTGCAAAAGTATATGTGTCTGTAGTACTCATCATTTCCCATACTGTATGTGTAGTGACCAAAATCCCTAATTGCTTTGCAGCTTCCTATGAGAGTGTTTTTTTTTCCATCAGGTTTTAGGTTATTCGAATCTGCCCCATGGAGTGTTAATAGATCTTCAAATATGGCATTATTTTCCATTCTCCTTCACTAGGTTGCTGGTTGGCATGCTATTGTGTTGAGTTGTAAAATTGCTTTCAGGATGTATGTTTTGGTATACATGACTAGTTTTCTGTGTTGTATGGTTTGGTTTTGGTTGTTGTGTGTGTCCCCTGTCCTCCTTATAAAAAATTTCAGCCCTGCGTATGTAATCCTCTTATTTTTAGGATGGTGACCTACATTTTTCATCCAAGTATGTATTTGAGAAGCTTGGGACTACCAACCATATCACTGACTTTATTTTAGAATTTAATTATAGGGTACAGCTCAATGTTGTGTTGAGAGCTGGACTGTATTCCTATGTTTCCCAGATTTCTTACTGTGATTCACTTAAAATCAGAATTTCTGTAGGTAGTCACTACTTGTATTTTCTTTTAGTTCAACTTAAGAACCTGGATTTCTTCTTGGAAAAGAGCTCTTTGGTGCGATTGAATTAATCATGATTTTGTGTTAAGTAAATATACTACTTTGATATATAATAAAAATACTGTGTGAGGCTATGCAGTCTGGAAAATATGCTGCTAGGTCTTTCAGTTTTCTATCTGTAAATCTTGAATAATTTTTGCTTTTCTGTGCCTGAATTCTTCCATCAAATATTGGTAATGCTTTAATAGATTTTTAGGGATGAATTTTGAGGACTGTTTTCTAAGACCTTCAGTTGATATAATAATGAGCCTTATGGAATATCACACCAGGAAACTGAGGAGTCTGCCTTCATAGAAGTAATTGAGTAGTGCTTACCATAGAAGGCCTCAAGCTATATTTTGAAATACTGTGAATAAAACAAAATATTGAGTAGCTGCTCAGTAAATGTGTGTGGATTCTTCTTTTTAACTGAATCAGGGGGGAGGTAGGATGTGATCTTGTAACTGAAAACTTGACCATAACGCATACGCACAGGACAAGGGCAGATCAAGGCTCCTAGGCATCTTGCCTGTTGTTTCTGGCAATGTCTTTGTCATGTGCTAGCTGTGGAGTGCTTGATTTTTCTCTGGGTCTAGTTTCTGTTTGCAACTATAACTCTAGGATAGCCTGCGGAACCTGTGTCATGAGTGAGATAACAGTACAGAATAGCTTTTAAAGGTTTCTTTTGACAAGGTCCATTGGTAGATTGAAAAGGGAAGGGTCATGCCAGTAAAAAGGTCAGGTGTTTTTGAATTAAGAACAAATGGCTGATATGCCACTGTATTTGTAAACTCTGTTTAACTGTTTCTCTGGACAATCCATAATTTATCTGCCACTAAGGAAAAGGAACATGAAATTTCCTTCTCAGAATGAGCAATCTGGTGTGGGAGCTATTCATCAAAGTTTGAATGTCAGAAAGGTCATGGGAAGAGATTTGTAAAATTTTCGTAATTCCAGAAATAACCCCTTCGGCATCCAAAAAGCAACTTCAGTGTTTAGGAAAGAACCCGTGGTCTATCTGATACCATCCTGTGGCGGGTTGGGTCAGCTCTGTGTGATGGATGTTCTGTTCAGCAGAGCTGTATGTTTTCACATACCCTACCCTTCCACCCTGTGGGAACAAAGGGGGAGGTAATAAGCGTGAATTTTTGTGTGTGACAAGCAGAGTTCATTCCCTTTGCTGCTTATGTCTGTCTTATTTTGATTTTGTTACTCTATGAAAAACAACAGTATGCTTTAGAGACTGTATATTAAACTTGCTGTTAATTAAGTTCTTCAGATAAATTTTTCCCAGCAGGAGATTTTTGACTTGGGAGTATTTAAAATGGAGGTTTCATACAGATGCTCCTGCTGTGCTCTCTGTGAAGGCTGTACATATCTAAAATGTCAGAATAGAAAGGTATTCATCAGCCTGTTAATAGTTTTTTCATTCTGTAGGCAGACGTATCATGGTATTCCCTTTTGTAGCTCCAAATATTTTTTATGTCTGTTCAGTTTTCTCATGGCCCCTAATGGTCCTTATTTCTAAACACATATTCTATGTTAAAATGGTTGTCCTAGTGTCTTTTTTCAAGTTCTGACTTTTAAACCATTAACATCCTGTGATTGCAGGTAAGAAAAGGAAATAGATTTCAGAGATTTTCTTTTTCCTGGATTAAGTATGCGAAGATGCAGAATACTCAGTTGCTCATTGTAGATGTCTGTGAACAGCCCTTGGAAAATTCTTTTCAAGGAGATCAGTATGAGAAATAAGTGTTAATCCCTTTTTGTTCAGTCTTTTCTTCACTCCTCCAAGAATTTAATCTCTGTGATCAGTATTAATACACATAATAGCAAAGAATATAAATGTTCTTTCTAAAAGAATGATAACAGGAGTAACTTCAGTTTATTTTCTTAAAAGCAAACTATGTGACACTTTAATATAAAAAAAGATCTGGCATAATTGGAGCAAACTGATTTTCAAGTCCAAGTGTTTGTGGACAAGGTTCACTTTACAGAAAAAAGCGGCTTGCAAAAATTCATTATATTTTTTTTCTCCCATTTTTTAATGTCTGTGTTGTATACAGGTCCATAGAATAATATGTGTGCACTGTCAGATAAAGGAACACTTGGTACCTAATTAGTAAACCAATATAAATCTTTCAGGGAAGTATTTGATTGCAATAGGCAACACTGCTATAAATAAATCCTCTTAACAAATTCCAGATCAGCACTGTGTAGGTCACTTCCAGCCAGTTTTTTTAATTAGCTTTTTGGATAAGACCTTGATGGCTAATGTAGCAAAACAGGCAGAGAGCGGAGGCAATTCAGGAACCTCTTAGGGTCTTTCCTTACAGTTTTCACTGTTGGAAAAAAGCATCATATAACAAGGTTTCAAAAATATTTTCTCATGCATGACTGAGGCTGTTAATATAGATCATGCAAAAATGTGAAGCTTTCAGAAAAGACTGATTTTTTAAGAGTTAAAATTTAATTGTCAGGTAATTTGAGAATAACGATAACAATGAAGAAAAATTTAATTTTTCTATACAGGTTAAAGCATGGGTGTTGGTTGGTTTTTTGATAATACGTACTGTTGCATTCATGTTTTAAATTATGCCAGTTTTGGGAACCGTTTCATCTGTCTGCATCTAGTTTCATCTTCTATGTGATACACTGTGCCATTTTTCCCTTTCTGTTTTCATAATCCAGTGCAGTCTGGCAATTTTGTTCTTCCTGTATAGTGCTTTGTTTCTGATATCTGACACTTTGCTAAATGTGTGCCAATCTTTTATTATCAAGCCTTATCTGGATAAGGTTTTATAGAGGAGTCATGAATTTACAGTCATATGTTAATGCTGTGTAAGTGTACATAGAGGGCAGGTTTAAATTGTAATGATGTTTTAAAGTGCCTTTACCTTACTGACAGTGGCTCCAGAAAGGATGAAAACTGCAGTTCTTTGGCTGAAAGGAATTAGCAGAGCCCAGGAAGTGCTGTGTAATGGTTTTCTTGATGATTCACAGCACATTTATTTTTAGCCAAGAAAAAAAAATTACTTCACAACCTGGTGGTATTTTGAAAAAAACGTGAAAGAAATCAAAAGGTTTGTTCTGGAATGCAACACTCCTATTCCAAAGTAAAAATGAGTTTAAATTTACTAATGAGAATTTATTTTTATACATTTGGTCTTTTTAATAATTCAGTTCTAAATTTCACTTTATTCTATTTTGAAGATGGACTTACCTTGTATTGTGGTAGAACATTTTACTTTTAATGGATTCTTTCAGGCTAAAGGATAATATGACTCACGACTTGTGGAGTTGCACTATCAGTTTTACTTCCTCTTACTTGTATCAATGCCACTATGCAATGAACTTGCTGATTTTAAAGCAACTGCAGATTTGGAATAGTTCTGGTGAGAGAAAACAATTTCAGAAATGTTTCTAATGAGCTTTCTTTATCAGATGTCCTGGGAAAGAAGAGAATTCCAGCTTTGCTATGCTCAGGCCAAATATATCTTTTTATTTCTCAGAATGCCCATCTGGATTACGGTTAGTAGGACCACAGTATGAAGTTAGGACTGTACAACCCTCTGTCAGAAAGGACTGCCACCGACATTCAACTTACCACTAACAAACATCAGAAATTGCAAAGGTTTTTTTATATTGACTTTCCATAAATTGTTTTGTTTACTGCATTTTTGTCAAATTCCCTCTGGTAGAGGGTTAGGTCAGCTTTATATAGTTGGTTTAAAGAAAAATAATAGAAGTGCTTGGCTGTGGCACTGCTAGCACTGAATCTTTGCTTTGATCCTTTTTTTTTTTTATCTTCCTCAGACTTCTCAAATTTTCCTGCAATAGTTACTGCCTATGTCATCTGTCTTTGTTCCTCTGAGATAAAACTTTGAATTAGCTTTTCAATTGCTCTATAGTTAGATATTGTATTGGGTTTGTGTGGCAAGGTTTTGGTAGCAGGGGGAGCTACAGGGGTAGCTTCTATGAGAAGCTGCCAAAAGCTTCCCCTATGTCTGACAGAGCTGATGTCAGCCAGCTCTAGGACAGACCTGCCACTAGTAAACCAAGCACATCAGTGACAATGGTAAAGTCTCTGTGATAACATATTTAAGAAGTGGAGAAAAGTTACAGCACAGGAGCAATTGCAGCTGGAGAGAGGAGTGAGAATATGTGAGAGAAAACTCTGCAGACACCAAAGTCAGTGAAGGAGAAGGGGGAGGCAGTGCTCCAGGCTCTGGAGCAGATTCCCTTGCAGCCTTTGGTGCAGACCATGGTGAGGCAGGCTGTGCCCCTTGCAGCCATGGAGGTCCATGGTGGAGCAGATTGTCACCTGGAGCCTGTGGAGAAGCCCACGCCAGAGCAGGTGAATGGGCCCAAAGGAGGTTGTGAACCTGTGGGAAGCCCACACTGGAGCCTGTGGGAAGTACTCACATTGGAGAAGTTCGTGGAGAACTCTCCCATGGGAGGGACCCCACGCTGAAGCAGGGTAAGAGTGTGAGGAGTCCTCCCCCTGAGGAGGAAGGAGCCGCAGAGACAACATGTGATTGACTGCAACCCCCATTCCCTGTGTCCCCCTGTGCTGCTGGGGGGGAGGAGGTAGAGAAATTGGGAGTAAAGTTAAGCCCAGGAAGAATGGAGCGGTGGGGGAGGAATGTGTTTTTAAGATTTGTTTCTATTTTCTCTTTTCTCTACTGTGATATAATTGGTAATAGATTAAATTAACTTTCCCAAAGCGTCTGTTATGCCCGTGACAGTAATGGGTGAGTGATCTCTATCTGTCCTTGTATTTTGTCTCCTCTGTCCAGCTGAGGAGGGGAGTGATAGAGCTGCTTTCGTTGGCACCTGGCATCCAGCCAGGGTCAACCCATTACAGATATATTTATCTTGGAAACACTTTAAAGTTTCTTGAGACCATGAGGGTCAGAATACACATGTGTGTGTGCATATGTATGTGTATACTTGTGTATATAAATATTTATGTGTATGATTAATTGTACGTTTATAGAATCATAGAGTGGTTTGAGTTGGAAGGGGCCTTAAAGACCATCTAGTTCCAACCCCCCTGCCATGGGCAGGGACACCTTCCATAGCCCAGGTTGCTCAAAGCCCTGAACAACCTGGCCTGGAACACTGCCAGGGAGGGGGCAGCCACAGCTTCTCTGGGCAGCCTGTTCCAGTGTCTCACCACCCTCACAGTAAAGAATGTCCTCCTAATATCTAATCTAAATTTACCCTCTTTCAGTTTAAAACTGTCATCTTTCTTTCTATCACTACACTCTCTGATGAAGAGTCCCTCCTCATCTTTGCTGCAGCCCCCTTTAAGTGCTGGAAGGCTGCTGTAAGGTCTCTCTGGAGCATTCTCTGGGTTGAACAACACCTTTCTTTCAGCCTCTCCTCATAAGGGATATGCTTCAGTCCACTGGTCATCTTCATGGCCTCCTCTAGACTCGCTCCAACAGGTCCATGTCCTTCTTATGTTGGGGGTCCCAGAGCTGGAAATAGTACTCCAGGTGGGGTCTCATGAGGGTGGAGTAGAGGGGGAGAATCACCTCCCTTGACCTGCTGGCCACGCTTCTCTTGGTGCAGCTCAGGATATGGTTGACTTTCTGGTCTGCAAGGGCATGTTGCTGGCTCACAGTCAGTTTTGCATCCACTACTACTCCCAAGTCCTTCTCTGTAGTTCTGCTCCCAACGTATGTATACATATACATCTGTACATATGTGCGTATGGTGTTTGATTCTGAAAAATTTGAATTTTGAACAAGACACAATGCATAAAGAAGTCTAGCAAACTCCATGGACTTGTGAGGTTTGCACATGCAAATATTTTAGATGAGTTTAGAGATGGTTTTAATTTATGCTTTGCATGAGGGGATGGATTTTAGTGCAAAACATCTGTTTTCATTCACTGTTTTGCCAAGGCAGCTGGCCTATTATGGAGAGCAATCAAGATGCTTATTATTTCTTATACTCAATTCAGGTATTTAATCATAGTTGAAAATACTGTAGTCTTGGTCATCACCTTTGCAAGCTTTAATATAAGACCAATCTTAACACTTCTATCTGTAGCTAAGAAGTTCTTCAAGGCTGGATGTTATTTAGGTTATATACTGTGTTGTGCAGTATTTGTGGACACTGTTACTGTATCTGGTATGTGATTGCCAGCTTTTCTGATTGTTTTGGTTGTAGCATGATGTAATGTTGTGTTGAGAGTGAAATTAGTGTTATTTACAATTAACATTTTTTCTAAGCTCTTAGTAGCGTATCTAGCAATATCATGAGTAAAAATAACATTTTTGAAGTGGTTTTGAGGAAGCAAAATGAAATATTGAGGAGAAATGATTACTTAATGGCTTATTGCTTTAAAATAGTGGCTGCTATTATAGCTGGATTTCCTCAAATAGTGAGACAGCATCAAGTAAATGCAGTACTAGGAAAAAACCTTAAATGCTGTTTGTGTTTTGTTTGGCTGTCTACTAGGGATGAACTTTATGCTCAGTGAGAGAACTCTAAAATGAGTGGCTGTAAAACCCCTTGCAAAGCCTTGGCAAAGGTTATGAAAATAGGTATCAAAAGAGTAGTAAACCTACTACGTTGGGGGGAAATATAAGATCTTGGTTTGAAAGAGTAAGGCAGCAGTTTCTTCAAGAGCTGAGACAGTCTGGTATTAGTTTACTGTTACCAGAAGAGAGATCTCTCTAATCCACTCCCATGACTGTGGGTATGGTACTTTTCTCTCCCATGCTCCAGTTCTGATGCTTTGTGGATTAGTTCCTGAATTGCTTTGGCTTGCTAATGCAGCACAAAGGGCCTTTCCCCAGCCCTTTGCGGGGTGAGGGAGCTGCGCGGGCTCCTGGGGAGCACTGGCGCAGGGTGAGCAGTAGCCTTGTGCAGCTGTGGGGTGTGTGGGCAGAGCAGGACCCATAGACTCCTTGCATCACATGGAGTCCTACCTCTGTCTGTAACAGATTTGCGTATATCTATCTGCTTTTTCATACTACAGAGCAGTTGTTTTCCAAATACACTCTACATTCAAGTTCTAATTTTGACCATTCAAAACCCTATTGCTAGTCTCTCCTTCCAAAGCTGCTTTGCAAGAGGAGAGATCAGGTGCATCTCTCCTTGACCTCTGGCCCCATGGGCTTTTTTTTTAAAGAATTTACAGATTTTAGACCTCAGCTTTAAAACATATATCTTCCCATCTGCACATTTCAGTGACTAAAATTCCTTTTACTGGAGTTGAACTTCTTAGCCTTCATAATTTGCATAATACTTTATCAATATGCTTATTGTAACTTCTAAATCCTCTGAATGAGTTTCTAACAAGCTGCAGAAATCCATTCTTGTGAAGCTTTCAGTACAAAATGTTAACATAATTTTCTGCCTCAGCTCCTAGTTGATCTTTTTTTTTTTTTTTTTTTTTTTTTTTTTTTTTAATCATGTGCCTCTGTTAATCTAGGGAGATTAGCATTGGTTTCCTATAAATTAAACAAATTAAATGTGGATAGTTCTGGCTACAAGTATGTAATTGTGAAGCTTTAACATTGTTACAGAATGTTTCTTACAGACAAAATGTTACTGTTTCTATAAAGTTAGGCTTTATTAGGAAGATTACTATTTAATGTGTTTTTTTTCCAGGTTTCAGGAGTTCATCAAGAATGTATTTTTATCTCTCAGCAAAGAAGTGTAAATCTAAATAACTGTAATCAAGTCTAGACTTTCCCTACCTCACTTTATTTACTATATGTTAGAGATACTGACTTTTGTAATTGATTGTTTGAGGGTAATTGACAGAAGGATCCATCACTTTCTGTACTCTGTAGTGTGATTTATTATTGTCTGTGTCTTGGTTTATATTGTGCATGACTTGGTTTATATTCATATGTATTATGAATCACTTAGTAATCTGAGAAAATATTTTTATCTTTCTGTCTATTTTTTCTTCTGCATAAAATTGGATTTACACAGCTGTTTCCACTAATGCTAATTTATATGTCTGTTTAAATCAACTTTGCTTCATAACAGTCCTTTTAATAAATTAGGGTTCTTTAGTGTAGCAGTAATCTAGAATCAGTAGTTTGCTTTTAAAAAGTGTACTAATTTGAGACAAAATCAACACAGCAGACTGTCAAATAGAGGGTCAGCACTTTACATTAGCTGTTTGACATATGCATGGAAAATTGAAATTGCAAAAGCAACTATGGTCAAAATGTGATTGTGTTGTCAAAAGTGGATTATGTTCCTCAGAAACACCTCGCGCTCATTCTCTTCTCCTCTAACAGGTAAACTTTAGTTTTTCATTTTAATGGTTCATTCTACTGTTGTGAGCTCCTGTTATGATTTAAGTGAGGCAGAGATTTTTGGCAAGCCTAAGCAGAATAAGGCTTTGGGATACTGTGCAGGTCTTTGCAGAGGGTGTGGGATCTCGAACTAGGAAATGGAAACTTTAAATCTGGATAAGACAAGGGTCAGGAATTTCTTTGGTAGTTTCAATGGTGAAGGAATCAAAGTTAACGTGTGTCACTTCAGTATAAGTGATTTTACACATTTACGTAATTATCATTATTTCACCTTGATGAGTAAATATGGAAAGAATAATGGTGGGAGATGAGACTTTCATTGTCCTATTGCTGTTGTGGGTGCATTACACACTAGCTAGTGTCCATTTTGAGTATTTGGCAGTCTTTGTTTCAGCTCTAAGTCCTTGTTCTGGATCCACCACTGCATTACTGAACATCTGAATATTTGAAATCTTGTGGATAGAAGTAAATCCAAGCCTGTTTGCTTGTAGGCTTGCATTTTGAATTTTTGCAGTTTATAGGCCTGTCTGTATGCCATCAAAGAGTATTAAAACCAACAGTTACTTTAATGGTATTGTTGATGCCTGTTTATCCTCAGTGTTTATGAAATTCTTAACTGAAAGGTTCTCTCAAAGACGAGAAACTCATCTTTTTGTAAGATGTCAGTGAATGGTCCCACCATCTCTCAGCTAAGAAGAAAGGAAAACACTGTTTTTACTGATTGAGTACTTGAAATAAGAGGAATGTATCCCTTCTTCCTACTTCCTCAGATACATCATTTGCATCTTGATATTTCTGTAGCTGAACTTCATGAACTCTCAGCAATTAAAAAAAATGTGAATAGCGCTTTTCTGTTAAGAATGACAATAACACCATTCTTTCCAGAGTAGCATATGACCATGGTGTTATGCTTGCTCAGAAATGTAAACAGTTACACACACTGGCAAACACACACACCTGAAAACAAACACAGACACAAGACACTGAAATATAGCAAAAGTAACTGCAGCATATGCTTTTGTAAGTTTACATCTACATTTTAGTTCTGATTCTGTTACAATAAATGTTTGTCAACCTGAGTTATGGCTTTTTCTCCAGATTTTGGGAATTGGGCTGCATTTTGTAAAGTTACTTTATGTCTTTTGAGGCAAATGATTCACTTTTAAAAAGCTACACATTAGACATTCCAGGTACTAAAATTTGGTGAGCCCATGACTGCAATAATGATAGGATTTTTCAGTCAGATTAAACTATCATCCCCATGGTGGAGCATGGCATGCTCTTTGGATTTCTTTCACATAAGACTGTGGGCATTTGCATTTCTTTTCATTCAATTTTGTTAGTCGTCTTTGCCTCTATTTTTGCTGATCTGTTGTTTCTTGGAAACAGTCAGAACATCTGTTTGGATGCTCATGTTACCTTTGATCTCTATATGGCATAAATGCACGCTACTTTTCCTGTTTGTTTGTCTCACACACACACACCCCCCCCAATTAAAAATGTGACAGAATTGTACTTTTTGTTTCAATTTCCTAATTCAAATGTTTATTTGAGCAGTTTTCTTTTTAAGCAAACTTTTGTGACTTCCAGGATGTAAATGTCTTTTATCAGTATGCCTTCCCTCAGTGTTTTCTGTTGACCTCTGTTCAGTCCTGGTAACTTTCTTGAGATGTTTGTTTGTACAGTTAGTTTTAGGCACCTGTTTCTCTCTGTGCTCCCACCCTCACCTGGAAAATTTGTGTGCTTTTTGACTTAAGACATGACAAATCATCCTTCAGATCAAGGTTCTTATGTTCTTTAGTTCTACTGTCTTTGTCATTCTGAGTTGGGGAGGGGAAGGGACAGGGAAATAGCTGTTTACTGTCTGCTTTATCCTTTCATCTTAACTTCAGTATTTAAAAAGCTGATTCACTTTAATATCAGTTTATTTTCTATGACCTGTTCCTCTGTAAAGTCCTTCTATCCAGATTTTAATTAGCATTGCTTCCTTTTTAGGGCAGTGCTTTTTGATTGAAGAAGTCTTTGTCTATCAGGAATGCTACTGTTGGATTTTTTTTGGTCTATTTGTGAAGATAGGTTTCATCATCTTGGAAAGACTTTGTTCTGCTAACCTCTTATTTATCTCCCAGCCCAATTACTGCAAACCTATAGTACTGTGAATATAACCATTTTAAACTATAATTCCCCTAAATGACTCTGACCAAAGCTGCTTCTCCTTTATCCAGGGAATCTGTATTTTTAATTGGCAAGACATTACTACTGAACTTCAGTATCTAACTGACTTTAGTTTTACTTTTCTGAATACCATCTACCCTTCAGCTTTGACATGGATATTCCTCTTTCTCTGTAATCTCTTTAAGGTGCTGAATTTAATGTCCTGAACCATTATTTCTTATTTTTCACAGTGTGTCTTCCAGACTTTATATATTCAAGTGCAGATGTCTGTTGTTGCTCTCTAACCTCTGAAAGAGCCACTTCAGGTTCAGCTCTTTCCTTAACTGTTACAGTACTACAGCTCCCATCCATATCAGACATTTTTCTCTGCTGTCCCTGTAGCTGGAGAATTCTTTAATCCTCTGCTGTGTCTGTGTATCCCCAGTTTCACTTGAGTGCAGAAACCAAAACTCCTCTATGACTTTCTTGGAGTCCAAGGATCCAAAATCTTCTAGGGTACTGACTTCATGCAAAAGCAGGTTTAAGTTTAAGCTTGTACACACAGAGAGTTTCTATCTAATGGTGTTCTAAGACATTTTTGCTTTAGTCTACAAAATCAGCCATAAATTAGCCTAAAGTGGATTGGGTGATTTACCTATAGGGTATAAAGCTACTTCAACTTGCTTAAAATCCTACCTTTAATTAAGATGATGCAACTCTGAGTGCAGATGAGATCTGGTTAAAATCCAAAGTGCAATTGACAGTGTCTTTCCATTCTGCTTTGTTAGACCAAGCAAAAAATGACTGCCAGAAGAATTGTTAGTAAAGTTGAAATAATTTCCAAAGCTAGTCTGAGTGTCACCTGTATAACATATAAAGTCATAATCTGAATATACTTTTTTATGACCTTGGGTTTTTTTACACATTATCAAGAAGGTGGCACTTGCTGGTCATTTTCATTGTGCTGACCCAGTTTAGTCAGTATCATGTCATTTAATAAAACAGTAGTGGTGGTGTGCACATAGTTGCCAGGGATACTTAAAAGAGAAAAAGAATCTTGGTAAAAAAAGGATTGTCTGTCTGTCAAATGTTTGCATTTCTTCAGGGATCTTACTTTCCTTGTTTTGAAGATAGAGGCCATACAAGGACATACATTTTTGTATGGCATTCATTATTCACTGCACTGTCTTTTTTTTTTTTTTTCCTCTCCCCATTTCAGACTTTGCCATTGATTGCACAGTCACAGAGTGAGCTGCAGGGCAGAGAGGGAAATGTACTTTTCTGTTGCTCAGAATTTGCTTTTGTTGGAGAAAGCAGCAGTACTGAAAGGAACAAAACTGAAGCATTCAGTGCTGCATTGAAAATGCCTTCCCCAGAAAAATTATTTTTCTCTCTTCATTATAGGGCTATAACACTGTGGGATATAGTTCTTTCCTGCCAGATTGAGATCATTAAAACTGCTGAGTTACTACATCTTCCTGTTTAAAGGGCCTCTCAGGTGCAGTAGTCTCTGTAGTTGTTTCTCTGTTGAGCAGAGGAAATGGTCCCCTGACTGGAGTCTGCAGTGTTGGAGCACCAAAGTATTTGTCAAGTACTGAGATGGGCTTGATGCCAAATTAGGAAGAAAAAACATTTACATTTTTATTTGTAAGGATTATCAGGATGATTCCCTGGACAGCTCTATTGTTGCTGTCTTCTAAAAGATTCATTTAATTGTGAACGCAAGGCACTGTTGTTACGGCTGCGATCCATGTCTCATGGCTGATGTGCACGGGGGTAGAAGAGCAACACTCAGGACTCCTGAACACTGGTGATGGGGATTGATCTGTTTACAGAAAGGGGCTGTGAACTAAGGGAAGCTATTATTCCACAGTTAGTTTTGGGCGAAGGCATTTTGGTGCTTCCCAGCTCAGGTGGTCAGCAAGATTCACTACTTACTCTATTTGTAGTCTCCTTCCAGTACTGCGGTGTTAATCCTTTTCCAATTCAGAGGTGTTTGTGTCATCTTAAAGATGACACTGAGCATTCAGCTTTTGGGTTAGGGTCATGTGATTCATTTTGTATTTGCTGGAGTTCATTTAATTAATTGATATAGGCACTGGGAACAAATACAGATTTGTCCAGTTTCTTAAGGATTTCTAGTAGTAAGGCCAGACTGACTTGGAGATGTGCTTTTCTTGCAAATAGAATGTGCAAAATGTCCAGTGTCTGTATTTCAATATTTAAAGAAAGAAAGCAAAAAAATAAAGGAAGTTTGGCAACATAGAGAATTTTTTGCCCATGGAATCGTAGGATTATTTTGTAATTTACTTGGGCCTACAAATCATCTAGTTATTGAGGTATTAGCAATACTGTAATATGGAGATTATATATCAGTTCAACAATTTAACTGTTATTTTGTCCCAAGAAGATTTCAATTCTACTAAGTAAACTCATCTTGCAGCAAATATTTCTGCTTGACACAGAAGAAAATTACAAAGTAAACGAATCTTATATTAAGTAGCAACAACTTCCACATAGCACCAACATTTTTTTCATTATAGGAGTCAGAGGACTGCTATACAACAAAATCAACAACAAAAGAAAGGAGCAAAGTGAGACTTCCCTTGTAGTTGTTACAATGGTAATATAAAGTTTATTTTGCAAATGTAGTTCACGTCTCTGCAGATGACCCAACCTATTTTAATTTAAATAATTATGTTTTGAAGAGACTGAGTGGAATTGGGCTTTCTATTTGAAAAACTTTTATCTGTAAAATTCTGAACGTTTTACTCTTGAACTCCACAAAGGGCTAGGCATTTAGGTGCTTTGGATTGTTTCCTTAATCAGTCATCTTGATTATAAAGTGCAGCAAGTATTGCTTAATAATGCCTATTCATTCTATCTATAAATGTCTGTTGCTTTCCTCTTAAAATTTGTCATTAGATTATTTGATTTTGTTGTTGTTGTTGCAGGTTCTGTATTTATGTAGAATACTCCAGGGATGTAGCTTATAATGTAATTTACTTATGTTGTCAGGCTGGAGTTGGTCCTATGGTGTGTGCCTCAAATTAAATGGAGGTGTCTGATTTTTTCCCTAAAAATATTTAAATGCTTTCCTCTGTTGTAGCTGTGTTTACAGTTTTAACTGAAGATGATTACAGATGCTCAGAGGCTGGTGATCGACTATTTATTAACAGTCTGAAATAAGAAATCTAAACAATAAAAATCAACAATTTTAAAAACAACCAATCAATCATCTCTCTTCTTACTCTACCACATTTTCTGCTCTTCATTTTTTCCTGGGGAGAGCATCAGTCTGTTCTGTTTCCTCATTTCCTTGAACATTTATGTCAGCACAAGGCAGGGGTGGAAATGACTGGATGGGCTGAGAGGAAGAGGAGCTTCAGTTGGCACCATTAACAAAAGGAGGAAATTACTTTGGTTGTATGGACTACCGTTACTCTTCATAGTGGCAGATAGTTAATATCTGATTGCTTCAAGACTCAGATCCTGTAGTTCAGAAAGTCTAGGGCTTTTTAAAATGAAGATACTTTCTTAGAACATGCATGTTTTTCAATACCATTCACTTACCTGAATTCTCCTTTTTTCTGTAATCTCAAGAAACTTTTTTTTCCCTCAGAACTTTGAAGTAATTTCCTAACAGTTATTGTCTAAAAAGTTGGGCAGACAAGTGCTGACTATATTTGGAAAGAAACTATTGTTAACATAGCTGTGAACATCAGGTTCCTATTAAATGTTTTTGAAAACCAGTTAAGTTCTTGTCTAAACCTGAATAGTATCATTTTATAAAACAAGACTTAAATTTATAACAGATAAACACCCTGTCTTCTTGGGAGAGGCTGAAACACATCTGGTTCCATCTATTTTCTTAATTTTTTTGTAACTGTGATTTTTTTTTTTTATAAGACAACTAATAATCAGCATAGTAACATGTGGAGTTACTATTTTAAGTCCTTTTTCTTTCTATTGCGTTGTCTAAAGCAAGCTGTATATCCTGTTAGTAATTATTTGTATTTCAATATTGCCTAGAGATTCCAGCTGATTTGCTTGCTGCTTAGACAGTGTTTTTGTATACTAGAGTCCAAGACCATCATCAGTGTTCATTGGCAGCAAAAAAAGCCCAATAAAAAGAAATAATCTGGGGGGATTTTTATAGTTATACAGAGTTTGGTGCATAATTGTTCGATCTTGTGTCCTGGGTAGGTGTATGCTCCAAAAAAGCAGAGAGATAATAGAGGTGAATTGCCTTTACTCAAGGTCACATAACAGATTCCTGCCTGATCCAGGAAGACAGCTTTACTGATTCCTGGTCTCCTGTCCTATCCACTGAACTGTTTCTGACCTCTGTTGTAACAGGCTTCTCTTAGATTAATCCTTCCACTTTTTGAGAGAAAATAAAATATGATTTCATCAACCAAAAATGAAGTCCAAAGCACGTGTTCACTGTCCTTCAAGAGAGACAAAAGAAGCAAAGATGGATATTGTATTTAGCAACAGTTGGAGGACAGAGTATTGTTTGTGCAGTACTCTTAGGTCTCCAGAGATTCTTTCCTAAGCGTAGAAAGACTGAGGAAGTGGAGGCATTGGCATAGTGTCGAAGCAGCTGCAGAGGGTTGGCTAAGCTACAAGCATTGGAGTGCAGAGTAGGTCAAAAAATAAGGACTGTTGCTTTGTTGTTTTGAAAGAATACATAGTTTTAGCTAATTTTAGCATGAGTAGTACAATATCATATACAAAATAGACATTATTGCAATGTAGCCCATTAACAACTGTAGGTTTTAAGCCATATATTTTCAAAACATTTTCAATACCTTTTCTGTAATCTAGACACTTTCTTGTACCAGTTTGACTGTAATAGACTGCCTCTGGCCAGTACTGCTGCCAGGGCATTTCTTTATACTTCACTTACACTTGCTTAATGTGGAGATTTGGTTTTTTTACTTTAGTCTTTAGTGATGTAACGTTAGAAACATTCCTTCAAATTATGAATCTTTAAATTGTGTTTATAGATTTAAGGTTTAATTTAGCTCTTCCATACCATACAAGAAGCACCTTGAGAGGTTTTTGACAAGAGTAGTGTGACAGCTTTTCAAGAACAGTAAGGAAACACAAAGGAAAGAACTTAAGTCCTTTGCTTTGAACATCAAGTAGTCAGTGAAGAAATAGTAAAAATAAAGCATTTGCTGGTGTTCAACTATCCTTCTTAAAAACCTCAACAAATCTTTTTGTCAGTTTTGACTCTTCTTAAAATTGTTTCATTTATTGCACTATTGTAGTTTTTAATACAGCTGTCATTAACATGCTTTTCTGCAAATATTATTCTTTACACACTGATGCTCTTGACTGTTATAATGGGAACTGGGCTTCAAGGAAACTCCTGCTTAAAAGCTAACAGTAAGAACACAGATCATTCTGTTTATAGACATCTTGTAAAAGGCATTCTCTTTTGTTTGTCTTAATAGCTATCTAGATACTACAAGTTTTGGAACACCAAGTTGTGGACTCATTTCTATGGATGTTTTAATTATTTTTGTCATGCTCATGTATGTATGTTTTCCGAAAAGGAAGAGAAGGGTTTCATAGAGTATGAATTAATAAAACTCTCTCAAAGATTAGATTTATATTGGCACCATGTCCCATTACAGTCAGTGCTAATCATGTTCCTAAATGCTGTTTCTGGGACCTTATCCTAGTGTAAGACAGGCTTGCAGAACAAGAGTTTACATTTTTATAAAGTTACAGATCAAAATGCAGCTTAGGGTGCTATGAATAATTATCACTGCAATTGAGAAACAGCAGAGTGTGTTCACTTTCAAAGTCAGAGATTTGTGCTGTCCTGAGGACGTTCACAATAAGTATACCCTCTGTGCAGTGCATGAGCCCAAAACACAAGCCTGGAACTCATGGTTGGCAGATGTGGACTATTACATTTTAATGGCTGTTCAGTGGTCTAACAGATTGAAAAATTGCAGAGAGCTCCTATCTTAATATTTCTTAGTGTCTGCAAAGAGTTGAACAGTAGCAGGGCTCACATGCATTCATGGCTATGAATTTTAATTCAAAGATAGTTGCATTAAAAATCTTTTGGGGGAATGGATGCAGTTATACTAACAACTCGGCATTTTCCATGCTGCTTGCTATTTTGAAGTTTGTAGCTTTTCTGAACAGAAAAACTGCACTCCCTACTCTTGCGTATTTACTTCTATTCCCCTCCAGCCCCAGTATTTTCTGCATGTTTTAAGCAAGTTAATAGGTGGTTAGTATGTATTTGGGACACGGAGGATATTAACGTTGTTTTGCAATCCAGGACAAAATGCAATGTTTAGAATTCTGATTAACATACATTTGAAATGTGAATTTCTCTCTAGATTACAGAGTATAGGTTAGAATCATGTCTGTTATATATAAGCTGTGTAGTCTTCAGTCCTTTTTTCATCCTTTCAGCAAAATCATATTAGAATATTCTGTGTGTTAGCAAGAAGCTTTGACTTTATGGGCAGAATGGAAATGTATCTGACAAAGTGTCAAATATGAGAAAAGAATGGAAATGGTCAAGTAGAGAGAATAATTTAGTTTATTACTTTAAGAAGGGCATAAGTCAAGTACTCAGCTCATTAAGAAGCTCAGTTGCCTGGCACTGCTTCAATTTGTGAACTTATTCACAGTAATATGATGAGTTCTTTGGTGTGTGCTTCATACTAGTGAACCTTTGAAGGTTTGATCTTCAGGCTAATGAAACACTAAGTAATGTGTTACTATTTAATGGCTGCGGAAAAAATGAAGTTTTGTTTTGGAGCGTAAGAGGGAAAAATAATTGCTCTTGGAGGAATAAGTGCAGATAATGTTATCTAAAGTTCAATGGTCATGAGTTAGATTTACAGGTGTATTTTGATTTAAGAGTGCTTGCATGAGTGTCCATTCTTTGCTTTTTTTTTTCTTTTTTCAGACAAAGCAGAGTTGGAATAAATAATTCTCTACTTAAGTTGTAAAGCGAAGTAGTTTCTTATGCTTTGAGACGAAAAGGATTTTTCTATGCCTGTGAAGAAACAAAATCTTGTGCTACTGGTCTGTCTTATTTGTAAATAGAAATTACTTACTCTGCTGCAGTGTTGCATGTGTCTTTCATACACTTTGCTTTATTGCTTACTCGTTGTGAGCATTAGCTTAATGTTTATAAGTAGGAACAAGGTGCACCAAGGACTCTCTCTTCTGAACACATGTAGACAGAAAATGCTATACAACTCCATTACACTGCACCTTTACACAGGAAAGCTATTGAAAAATGAAGGGCATACTTGATGTCTGAACTTTGTTGACATGTCCATAAGGGCACAGAAGAGAAGGAGGAGGCATGCTGGACATTCATTCTTTTGTTTAGTGCAACTGTTTGAAGAAACATAAGGAGCATGCTTCTTATAGTTAGCTATATGTAGCTCATCTCTTTACACTATTCTCTGCAAGTCTGAAAGGCAGGCTTCTCCATGGAGCATGGACTTAGTCAGAGGACAGGCTAGCAGAAAAGAGTAAAGGCTGGAGCCATTTCTATTTAACTTCATGCCTTGCTAGTTTCTTTTTTGTGCAAAAGTGTTGAAGTGCAAACCAACAGTTGGAGTGATATTTGCATGGTTGAGTGTGTCTGGGAGAATGGTTTACATAAGTCTGAAACTGGAGGGAACAGCAGAGCCATGTTTGACAGTGGAAAGATGGAGAACAAATCTTGTGTTGCAATTCCTTAGAGTGTATTCTGGGAACAATGAAGTAACTGAGCTTTGCTCTGATTTTCAAGGCTGGCCTTGCCTTGGGGAGAGAGGTCACTTTATTCCCTTTACAATACCATCTACTAGATGGGGATATAAATAGTGGCAAAAGAAGGTGCAAAAGAAGTACCTATCACATAGGCGATAACAGGTTGCATATTTAAAGCGTTAGAAGAAAAAGTTTGAAATGTACAGTTGCAACTTGTAATAAAAACCTTCCTTGCTTTGCTTCACCTTCTTGTAATGCTTTCAAAAAAAGTTTTGGCAGTCCAACAAAAATACACATGTTAAACTGAAGACATAAATTATACTTTTGATGAAGGGTAGCAGTAATATCCTGTGTTCATTATTCTCCACCACCTGAAATCCTGGTTCAATTTACATTAAAATTGGGAGTTTGTGGTAATTACTGAATGAGATTGCAGTACCAACTCAATTGGGAAAAGACTTGAAAATTTTAATGAAATAGTAGAAAGTGAAAGTTGCATATGAAAAAAAAATTAAAACTGAGTGGGAATTTTAAATAAAATATTTTTAAGAAACAATGTAAAAGCTAGACATTTCTTTGTTAATCTATTCCAGTCTTGTTTATGCATTAGTAGTCAAAATAGTTACTGTACAGCAGCTAACTGTAAAGTAACTGTGGTTCTTAAGTGACTGGAATTTGTTTGAAGAACATCATTCTCTTAAATAGGAAAATTTTTTTGTGCTGTAGAGCTTACTACAGAACCTTCTGTGATACTCTCAACCACTAATATGGATTATTTTATCCTTAGTTTTTAACTTTGAAAATAACATTTCTTTTATAACTTCCTTTAAGTGTATTTTTCTGTAATAGATGTTTCTTGATGTAGTTGGCTTAAGAGAAAATATGTTAGAATACATTTCCCTTATTTAAACATGTGATTTAAATTACAGAATTGATGTATCGAAGAAATTACTTCTGGTCAACTATACAAGTGTCCAGGAAAGGAATAGGGAACGAAACATTTCAGTCAGTGTCATGTCTTAAGAGGAAAGTGCCTGTGCATGATCTATTTGTGGAACTACAGAGAAAAGCATGATATGATAAAGCCACTGATTTTTAATTTGAACATGCTTATCTAGGTTTGATAAGTTTTTAACATAAATGTGTATGCAGAACATTTTAGACATTTTCCTGAGACGGAAAAAAAAAAGAAAAAAAGGAAAAATTCAGACAAGTATTTCAATATTCAAACACCTCAATCTTTTCTGTACACATTCCTGAAGATAATTAAATGCTACGACATTGCTAACTCTGGTAATTCAGAAGCAGTCTTTCACTGTAGGGTGTTTCTTAAACTTCTAATGCCTGGGCTTCCATGCCTGGCACCCAGATCTCAATTCTGCTGCAAAACAGTAAAAGGCCGTTTAAATTACAATCCTAACCAAAATATTTGTAGGGATGATGATTTCTGTGTAGATGAAGTACTGTGTGCTTTATTCCATGAAATAAAAGATTTGCCTCAATCTGCTCTTGCAATTTGTTTATATTTAAACTGACTCATTTTTAGATACAGAGAGCTGGCACTGCTTTGGCATGATGCGTGCCAGTTAGTTGTTGGGGTTGTTTTAATCTGAAGTAGCCTGCAGTATGCCAGTCTGTCCAATGAATGCTTAGTCTGTGATAAGAGAATTCCTGTGATACTGTGAGGAAGCAGTAAGCAAAAACAAAGGATGCTATTTTAAGTAAAATCTCCCAACGCAACACTTGTGGAGACCCACGCCTGTGAAGTCACTACGAACAGGCCTCTCAGGTCTTTGAGAAGGATGATTGAGTCGCTGAATTGCTACTGCTCAGCTCTGCTTCTTTTGGGAAAGAGGAGGTTAAACTCTCTTGGTTTTATGTTTCTCCTTGCTTTATTTTCCCAGCTGCTTTATTTATAACAACGTGATGTACACTTTTGATATATAGTGTGGGCAGGATCATCAGTTCTGTGCTTTTTTTTATCAGTAAAGGAGCCCCGGGAAGTGCTGTATCTGTGAAGCTTAGGTCTGTTTTTCAATGAAAGAGCAAAGGCTTGTATTGTTGTGGGTTCTACTGAGAAGTTGAAGTTTCAATATTTTTCCCCCTGTATTTTAGATTGAAGTGCGTTTGTGTTTTATGCAAAAGATTTGCAATATGGAGAATTGCGGGGCGGAAAAAAAAAGTAAAAAACTGCAGCATATAAACCACCAGATCTATTTTTCAGTCCTCCTGGGTGGCCATCCATGAACCTTTCACATGGCCACAGCACTACCACAAAGGGAGAGACTTTCTGCAGACCCCCATTGCCACTGCCCCTTCTTCAAAAAGACTTCAGGGCTCCCCCACCCTGCCTTTGCACAGCCTGTGGGCTCCTGGTCCCCATAGCATTGTGGGTTGGGACCTTGCTAGGAGCATCTAGCACCCAGTCTGGTGCTTCCCCTCACTCCTTGGTGGCCATGCGAGCGTGCTTTCTGCATGTTGCCCAGTGTTCCCTTCCTATTATTATCCCTGCTGCTCCTTACTTCCATGGACCAGGGTTTGAGCCTCTTTAGCCTAGTAGAAAGCGACAGGACAAGAGGGAATTGCCTCAAGCTGCACCAGGGAAAGTTTAGACTAGATATTAAGAAGTCTTTCTTTCCAGAAGGGGTTGTTAGGCATTGGAATGGGCTGCCCAGGGAGGTGGTGGAGTCCCCATCCCTGGAGGTGTTCAGGAGTTGGGTCGATTTAGAGCTTAAGGATATGCTGTAGGTGGGAACTGTGCTAGGCAAACAGTTGGACTAGATTCTGTGGCCTGTGCGCTAAAGAGTGCCAGAGCGGCATGTTGTTGGAGCTGGGACAAGGGGGACAGGGTCAGGCACCTAGATGTCTGCTGCCCAGCCCTTGACTGCAGCTGTGAAACCAGTACAAATCCCTGGAGCAGAGCATCCTCCACTGAACTTCTGGTATGCAAGCATGATGTTACCTGTGCACATGACAGTGGCATACTCTCCATGGTCGTGGTTGTGGACACCCCAAGGTCTGGCCAGGCACTCAGACAGGGCAGCTTTGGTCCCACTGCACAGAACATTGTCCAGCCAAATGGAGCCTGAGCTCTGCCATAGGTTGAGAGTGCCATCCCGCAGCCCAGTTGCCGGCACACCACACTGGCGTCAGGGAAGCTACAGTTGTCGTCACACATGGTTCCCCACTGTTGGTCATGTATCACCTCTACTCTTCCAGAGCAGCGGTGGGGGCCATTTACCAGGTGGAGCTCTGCAGGATGGGTGTGGATGGCCGTAGGGCAGCTGGATGAGTCTACAGAGGGCACAAGAGGTGCAGCATGAAAACCCCCTTGCCCTCATTTCTGCAGGACTGTTCTGCACTCCACTACTGTTGTCGATTGCACTCCAGTCACCAGTATGTAGCCAACTTGGGCCAGGACAGGGATGATGCTATGTGGTCCCAGCAACCTGTGGTCTTTCCAACTGTGGCAGGAGATCCTGATGATGCTGGGATGGGAGAAGGAGGAAATCTTTTTTTCCTGAGGTTCATGGGGAACCACATCCTCTTTGCAGGTGGAGGTGACAATCGAAGGGGCTCAGCACTATTGTGTGCCAACATCTGTTAGGACAATTCTGGCATTGGTTTAATGGTTGGACTAGATGATCTTCAAGGTCTTTTCCAACCTAGATGATTCTATGATTCTGTAAGTTCTGTAACTATGGGTTGGATTTCAATTTATGTCTAAGTCCACACAGTAGTTGAATGCCTCTGGAAATGACAGTTGAACTTCCTCCTGCCCTCTGTGTGTTCCTACCTGTCCACTGGCAATCATTATATCATACAGTGAGTGACTTTGTTCAGGAAACTGATCAAACAGAAAGTGATTTTTTTTTATTTTTTTTTTTTTTCTTCAGAAAAGGGAACATGTTGAGAGCAACTCCTGTTGTAACTGTGTTAGCCAGCTCACATGTGCTTGTACAAGGGAAGTGACAGTAGAGTGTGGCCAAGGGTAGGGATTTCATTGACAGGCCTTAGCTAGGCTTTACATATCGCCTTTAGACCTTACAAATTGTGCAGGGCAAACACAAAATGCTGCTTATTGAAAGCTTGAAGTATGCTATCTGGCAACACCTTACTTGTGTACATTTTGATTTCCAGAGAATCCTGTGGAAAATCACCTAGAAGCTTGTACTCCTTCAGGGACTTGTTTGTGGCATAAAGCATTTCCGCTTGTTTTGTCCCAGTTTTCATTTCTGCTCATAAGTACTTAGGATTAACCTGATGGTTTAATTATAAAATCACATAACAGGAAATAATTAGAAATAATAAGGAAGCAATACGACACATAACAGGAAAGAAAGTGTTCTATATGAGCTGTTTAAAAGGAATCATGAGTTTGTGTATTTAGTGGAATTCATTAATCGGTAGTCTTTTACTATGGAAACCAGAACTTGCACTGTGTGCAAAACCAGAGAATTAAAGTACAAATATATTTTTAGTTTTTCAAGTTAGTCAGTGAACATAAATTGCAACAAAGCAATTTTTTTATTTGCTGCAGGGTTGGAAGCTTGTTCTGAGTTTGTCTTTTGAGGATATGTCATACTTGCATTGGCCTTTATTAAAACAACCTGATTATTTTGTAAGATTCAGGCTCTTGATGCATAGTTCATTAGCTATTCCCCATTTTCTTACTACCTTGCTTGAAATTTCTGGCCAACAGTTGATGCAGTCAAAATTTTAGAAATTGCGTTTTGTAAAACAAAAGTTCCTTCTCTGTATAGCAGAGCAAAATTGAGTTGCCCTTGTAGGAGCTTCTGTAACCACATCTGTTTTGCAGACAGGTTCTTTTTGCGTTATGCATTTTATCTATCCTGGCTTTGAAGTTTGACAGTGCATCATTAGAGTTAATTCATGTAGCAATAAAAGTTGGGAGGTCATGTAAGGCTATTACTTTGGTTGTTGCATATCTGCTGCATTAAACCCTTAAGATCTTTCCTTGTAGGAGGGAGTTTGTGATTATCTTATACAATTTCGTAATCAACACTGTTTGCTTAGCTTCATCTGAACTCCTACATCTAAATCCAGCCAGTGTAATTCTGATTCCAACATTTTCACTACAATTTAATGGAGTCAGTGCTGGAAGGAGTTCCACTGAACACTTGCTAGTTTGAGCAGGGGAAAGACAGGTCCCTGCAGTCTTTCATTCTTGGTAATTGCTCATGTGTTTTGACATCAGCTTTAAAGAACAAACTTTGTCAGGTTTTTACATGAAACTTTGAAGACCAGTTGTTGAGCTTTTGCTGTTTGGGGTAATACTAAGCTAATTTTATTTTGTACTAAGTTTGAGAGAACTTCTAAAGTACTTAATTAGGTTTGAGGATCATGCTGTTTTGTAATCTGTGTGATTTCATCATGTTAATCTTCTTTGGTTTAAGTAATAATTTTTAAGTTCTGGTAAAAGCTGGGACACTTATGTATGCAATATACTTACTATTCTTCCATATTTGTTCCCACTTAAAAATTGTTTTTAATTAGAATTAATTTTAAGTGGAGTTACCCCCAAGTGATGTAACAAATACAGGCAAAAGAAAGATGTATCCAGTTCTATAAAATATCAAATAAACTAGTAAAGCATTCAAGCAAGGTTAAATGCTTCTTGTCTGAAACCATTCAGTAAATCTGCATTTATGATTAGGGTATAATATTTTAGATTATTGAACTGTGGAGGAGGTAATATTCTGCCTATTTCTTCCCTTCCTGCTGTCATTCTGCCTTTTGTTAGCTGTTGTGTTTCCCATAGTCTGCATATCTTTGCAGCATTCCAAATGTTCTGGATTTGAAATTAAATAAGTATTAGAAGAGTGACTTTTGTCCTGTATTTTATCAAACAAGTTTTTGAAACTAATTGACCATTCTGAAATGAGAGAGTATATGATTTTTAAAAATAGTTCAAAACATAAAAAAGAATAATGAAATAAATCGATTTTTTAAAAAGTAAATTCCAAATCCCATTGAAATTAGTCTGTTGTTTTCTTAATATCTCTTGGAAATGTTAATAGCCATATTAAAGGCTGTACAAAACAATCAGGCAGATGTAGAAAACTAATGCAGAACTTCCCTAGCTAATCTTGTTAGCCATTTCATGTAACATTACTTGAACTCATCTATACTCAAATTACACCACAGTTTTTGTGTGTCAACAGCAAAGAATTAACCATCAACTGGTTGATGCACTGCAAGTTGTTTCTTATTGTAACTTTTTCCTTGTGTCAGACCTTTCTTAAAGAGTTTCCTCACCTTACCTTTATAATAAAATAAGGTCCTCTCAAAAAGGTAGTTGTATGAAGAATGAAAACCTTAGTGGTCTGAATGAAAACCTTACTGACAGCTGCTGAAATGGGGGTCTCCTCCCTCTCTCCCAGGTTCCCTCTGCCTCTAATTTTTTTATATGCTGCTGTCTCTCTTGCTTGGTGCTAATATCAACCCTCCTTTCCAAGTGTAGATTTGATTTGTTAAAGAGGCAGAAGGAGAAGTCCAAAAAATGGTGGTGTTTTCATACATTTTAGTAAACTAACCTGGCTTGCAGAAGAACCTGACAAAGGTTGGCATAAGGGCAGGAGTTTGGGACCAAGTGAATTGGAGCAATGGTGCAGTGAAATTGAAAGGAAGGGGAAGCTGAGAGGAGCCATAAATGTGGAAGGACAAACAACAAACCCTTTGGGTTAGTTTAAGGGAAGCAGCAGAGTCTCATTCATGTGGGACCGAACCCACGGTTCTCAGTGCAAGCCTTCTCTCTTAGTGTTGGACATCACCTGTGGACATCATCGCCAATAGCTACTTGTATATTAAATAGGCCATACCTACAGAAACATAGATTAAATTGATGATGTAGGAAACAACTATTTTTTCCTTCTATTACTTGGTTCAACTATACTTACATTATGCTTTTCCTAGAGTACATTTATATCTGCTGCAAAGAGTATTATGTTGATGAAAAACTTGACATGTAGTATCCTATTATTTGTACTTTTATTGTTTTTTGCCTGCCAGTTTAGCAAACGTTAAGCAAGATTCTCATTTCTCACAGGTGTAAAACCTTGTCTTATTTGTGCTCTTTAGTAAGTAGTTGTGTTTGTTACTAATGGGTTTTTTTGAAACTACAGGGTTAGCCTCTCTCCAAACCTCCATTATTCCTACTGGATAGATTTGTCTCTTACTGTATCTTCCTCTCCGTGAATAACAACAACTGTCAGTTCATCTTTCCAGGAAAAGCCTTAAGGAGGCTTCTTTTCTCTCCTTGCCTTTTCTAACTAAAGAGCTTGAAAGTTGTAGGACTCTTACTGTGTGTGCTCTTCAGCATGGTTACTGTGTCTTGGTTAGCCACAGGGAGCACAGACACACAGTTGAGGGCTGCTAGGTGGTAAGAATTACTTTTGTTGATCTCCTGCATCTTTTGTTCATGGAGATGATACTTCATAATTATCTCATAAATGCTAGTATGTTTTTATTTTATTTAGCTGTGACAGACTAGTCTTCCAGATTATTTTATTTCCTCCTACACTCATGCAAACTTTCACATAATGCTTCAAAAAAGCAACTGAGAAGCCAAGTAAAAAGCAGGGCTGATTTGTATAAAGCCCCTCTATAGATGAAGTCAAAACTTCAGGTTATTACTGGTTGCTATGTGCAAATCAGAACATTGTTCTTTGAAGAAGCTATTTCCACAAAAATACTTTGTAGTGGGATCTATAGTCAAGTAATACTTCCTAAAAATGTGTTTCCTGGCACAGACCTAGTCAGTACTTGCTATCATTACAGATGCTGGTTAAGAAGAATAGTTTTACTTTGTCTAAGATGTAAACTGAGGATGTTAGTTCATGTCTAGTAGTTAGCAAGTGCTGATTTTAAAAGGTGTCACTGTTTGCTCTGCAGAAGGACAGAGATTTTTTTCTGGAGATCTGTGCTGCTCTATCATAAATCGTGCTGCAGATGGGCAGTCCTCTGCATGAAAGTTCTGAAATTTGCTGTCAGGAAATACCTGTTAATATTTACTTTAAAAACTCACTGAAAATACCATCCAGATAACATATTTCTTGCAATATCTGAGGAAAGTTGATGCCTGAAGGGATGCAAAATTAATTGAAGCAAATTAATTAAGAAATTTGAGTAAACATTAGGAATAATCTTTTTCTGTGTACAATATTTGACAAATTTAAAAGTAGTAACACTAAAACAAATTATTTAAATAATTTTGACTTAGTGTAGCAGTACAAATACATTTGTTTTATAAGTATGCAAATAGAAATTATATAATATGCAAGTGTATTTCTGCAGATCTATTGACAGTTTTGAGCTAAATTCCACTTTTAGTGGATTTTTTTTAAACAACCCAGAATATACTAAAACTTTTTTCCCCCTGCTGTTTTTTTATACAGACATGAAGAAAAAGAATGGTCTATATAGTATATGTGGGGTTTTCTTAATTTAATTGACAGGAATTTTAAAAATTAATTGGGCTTTCTAAAGGACAGTTATGACTGAGCTCTCTGCAGATCCATGTAATAGTATATCATCTGTTCATACATAAATGGGACTGGATTGAATGGTCCTGCCTAGGATCTGAATCTCTGTAAGGACCGCTTTCTCAGCTTGAAATAATTTCTGAATTGGTGGAGCAATAGTTGGTTATTATTGCCAAAGTTGACATCTTCAGTCTTTTCTGCATTATTGCTGGAATAATTGCAAGTCAAAGTTGATTAAAATACAGGGTGTTAAACCATGAAAACACCTTTAGGTGAAGCAGATTACCTTATACTTGCCTATGGTGAATGGTGTGCAGGGCTCAGTGTTTTTTTTTTCACTGCAGGTGTATTTGGTTCAGCAAGGCAGATAGAGACATTTTTATGTTCTTTTACTAGAATGAAGTAATCACTTTTCAGCAATGCAAGGCTTTCTCAGTATTTCACCACAGGATTTTCTTCTTTCTACCAATTCCATATGAAATTGTTAAAACATGTCACTGTCATGATGGCTTTTCAGCCCTTCAGAGAATGCACTGGGTATCACTGAGAAATTAAATTGTGTAGGCAGGCGCCATTGCTGTCTTTGCAATGGGCGCCTGTCCAAATTGTGCCTGCTGTCCTGCCCTGAGATTATCTCATGGTACCTTTTGCACACATACAGCTCTTGTTTGGTCAACAGACTTCATCACAGTTGCAATTTCTTTGGTATGTGTAATGAATAATGCAATAGAAGAATAATAGCACTGTGCTATATTTAGTGTTCATTAATGTACGTTTTCCCTCTAATCCTTTTAAAAATACGTTCTTGCAGCCTATTTGTACTCTTGTCTGAGCATATTACAGTATTTTTGATTTCAGTAATCCTTTGTGGCAAGAAATAAATTGAACAGTAGGACATTTATGTGGTATGAAAGCTGCTCTTTGGTTGTTTGTTCTGACTTCTCTGACATGAAGGGAGCAAGGCTTATCTTCCAGCTGTCTTGCTGCTGCTTCCTTTAGTTAGCACTGATTTCATAAATCTGGGTCTTTGAAACATATTTTTCTAAAAGTATGCATTTGAAGTACATGTCCTAGTACTTAAACAGCAGTCCTTTCATTATATGAAACTACAGTAACTCTTACCCCTTGCCTCTTTTTTTTTTTTTTATACACCGTTGTCTTTTTAATCTTTTGTAACTTGTTACACCTGTAATATTACATTCACGTAGGGTAAAAGATGAATTCCGCTCATAGTGATGATATGATGTGCCGTGTAATGCGTTTGGACTCACTGCATCCGTGAAACCCGTGGTGTTTGATGGAACAGCCAAGTACATTTAACAGGATTATTCAGGGAGATAAATGCTTGGTACGTGGTAGCTGGTATGAAGTGTGTTTCCATTCTCTCCCCATCCTGTTGGCAAAAGTGATGGACAGTGAAGCTGACATTGTCATCACTTGCTCAGAGTTCATGTTCTTAGTGAGGGTAACTGACTTGCAGTGCAAAAGCTTCTGTGTCTGAATCATCATTTAAGGCAGGCAGCAGAAACAGGGAAGATGATGTTAATTATACTTGATTGATACCTAGAAGCTTTAGATGAAGCCCTAAGGCCTAGAACTTGGTGGGTTTTGGCTTACGTTGGTTTTAGGTTTATTTTATGGCCTCATGCAGACACCCAAAATGCATGAAGCCATCTCTGTTTTGCTAACCTCTACTTAATGTAAGAGCTATGAAGAGAGTCTTCAGCCTGTGTGTTTTCTAAGATGATGACACAGTGAGCTATTGTGTGACTCAGATTAACAGAAGTGATAGACTGTGTGATGTCTAAATGTTCATATCTCTTCTTTTTGTACATCTGTAAAGAGATACTTATATTTGTGTGTTGTTTAGATTCCAATGCTTCTGTCCATTTTGATTTTATTCTATGTGAAGCATAGAAGAAAATTTGCTAAAACTGTGATCCAATCTTAAGACCTGCATGTATATTGTAAATCTGGTACTGTAGAGCCTTTTTTTGGTGCTGGTAATAGGCTGTTGATGTTGCCCTAGACCCCCTTGGATTATTTATTTGTAGATGTAGATGTGTTGCACTGTCATTTGCACTCTTTCTTTGTAAATGAGTAAACAAGTTTACCAAGTTACAAGAAATGGATTAAGAAAGTAGTGCTGTTATAAAATGGGTATATACCAATGCTATTAAAGGAATGTGTCACAGGTGTAAGTTCTTGAGCGCCATCTTTGTGATGGATGATAAATTAATTTTATAGACTTAATTACATTTTTCAGTGTGGCTTATTTTATCTTTCATGATGTTATATGCTTTGCTTTTTATTGCTGAATATCTTCAGGTTATTTCCCCTTCCCCTCACCCCTTCCAATTTACTTTATGCAGTTGGACAGCAGATGAACAAATATATGAGTTTATAATACCCTGTAATAAAAATATTTTATTATGTAAATGAGTATTGCATATTAGTGAGGTCATTATGCTATTTGGACCTTTATTAAACAGATCATGAGAAATTTCAGAAGTGTCATGAACACATAAACAGAAATTTCAGCTCCAATAAACATTCCAAGACAAGTAATATATCACTAGAAGAAAATTTAATTCTTTGTATGAATTTATAATGGTAAACAGTTTTTGAGAGCAAGTTGCACTGTGTGTTATTGATATGTTTAATCTTTTTTTTTTTTCCAGTTGTCCATATTTGTCAGAGAAGATTACACCTGCTATACCTGCAATTGGTGGGATTCTTTTCTTTTTCGTGATGGGGACCCTGCTGCGTACTAGTTTCAGTGATCCTGGTGTCCTCCCACGCGCAACACCAGATGAAGCAGCAGATCTAGAGAGACAAATAGGTAACACTGAAGGTCTGTTGTCTCTTCGCTTTCCTCCCAAGGGTGCATGTACTGTGTGAAGGCAGTGTGCTGCTCTGCTCATGGGAGGAGTTACTCCTATCTTGCCACAGTAATTGTTCTGGAGTTGTAATGTCTGATGACATTGCAGTGATTCCTGTGGAGAGATGGTTGATCATTTCTTCACCAAGAAAGACAGTAAAAATCCTGGCCCTGGAGAGTGATAGTTACTAATGTAAATATTTCTCAGTAAGTCTGGTAGAAGTGTCTCTGTTGTGTACAAGAGAATACATTCTTAAGTGTTTTTGGCAAGAAAGCGGATATTGCAAAGGTTCTACAGCTGTGCATCTTTTGAAGTAATACACCCTCAGAGTTTAACTGAATTTGTTAGTTATATTGTAAAGGAGTCAGATAAGTCTCTATGTTAATATGCTATCTCATAAGTTGATGCAGTCTTGGAAAGATTTTTCTTCAGTAACTGTAATAAAATATTACTATTTTTTTTATCTATGTAAAGCCAACACAAAGGAGAGTGAACTGGATTTTGATCAGCCTCATTTATTGAGAGAATTGTTAACTAAATTCTAATTGTGGAATTTCTACAGCTACAAATATATTGAATAGCTAAAATGTGCTATCTGGACAAGAAAGCAGGATGAGTTTGCAGAGCTGCTTCACAAGCAGTGGTTTTGTTTGCTTATTTTTAAGTAAGCTACTAAAGTTTACTATATCTGCTTTGATATGATAGTCAATGGAAATCCTGTTTTCTGAAGCAATTTCAGAGGAATGCTAACTCATATAATTAAAAAGACAGATAACAGTTTAATACAAGCACAGGAGAAATATCTGTGGTGTCCCTGATGTACTATAGTACAGTCTTAGGCTTTGTTTACTGTGACAAATAATTTAGTACATTCATTTGCTTCTACTGAATTAAAGCTGTTGTTACAGGTACTTCTGCATCTGTAGAGTGTGAATTTGAGGGGTTTAGTTCAGACTAGGTTTTGTCTGGTTCTCTAGACTGTATGTCCTCCACAAAACACAAGTGAAAATGGCCGAGGGGCAAACTCGTTTGTTTAGACTCTGACACCATCTTATGGGGTAGAGTTCATTTGCTATACACATGGAGCCAAAGTTCTAGTTTAGTTTACTCAGAAAGCAAACGTAGTTTGTACACACCAAAATCACACTGTGAACCATGCCCATGTAATAAATGGGAATGATAGGCGAATTCATGTCAAAATAGAAAAATTTCAACAATATGCCATTAGTTTACTCTTACTGCTTAACTGTTAAGAGTCAGTAAGCACATCATGCAGCTGTATCTTCCACTTAAGAGATCTGTTGGACAAAGAAGTATTGTTAAGGTAAAATAAAACTAGGAACGACTAGTATTCACTATTTTAGGCCTTTATGAGCCTTTAGGAGAGGGAAAGTAACAGGTTTGTTTTTAAACACATACATACATGGTTGTTTGAATCTAAGGGTTTCATTGTGATGAAAAATCTTGTCCAAATGGCTCAGTTTCTGAAAACTGCTCTCAGAGGAGGAAGAATGGGTTTACTTTCTGGAAGCATGCACGTTTTCTTTGGTATGGATTATTTTAAGAAGAAGCAGGATTCCAAAATATAGGGATGAGTTCATTGGTTGTCAGTACAGTAAGATCAATTTCTTTCACCAGATTTTGGCAGATCCTGACCACAGCTGTTATACTATTTATGTGTTAAGATAAAAAGGTGTCTGTGTATAATTAGCAGCATTTTGTGTATTTCAGAGTGTTTGGATTTGAGTTCTGAAGTGGAATCAACACATGCTACATGCAGCAGCTAATTGTACTTATGCTGTATTCTCTTTGTGTAGGCTTGAGGCTTTTGGAACTGTATGATCAACTGAACTTTGTGGGAAGGAAATCTTTTCTCATGGCTGTATGAAGTCTGAGATGTGTAGTTCACCAAATTTTATAGACCTGCTATAGCTTTCCAAAAACTGTATTCTGCTGGCCTTTGTGTTTCAGGAAGAAAACCTACATTGCTTGTATACATTGCTTGTATACATTGTATACTAATTGTGCAGAGGCAGGAGCCAGCTGTCATTGCCATGACAGGAAGAAGACTACATTTAGCCAGTCAGGACTCAGCTTTGGGCAAGGACCATTCTGTACATAGTATACAGGAAAGAAAACTGGTAGATTCTAGATGACCCAGATAGCTCCATCCCAGATGGATGAATTTAAATTAATATTTCTTCTGTTTGCTTACTTTTGGATATGGTACTCTGGATTATTTTAAAAGAAAATCTTCAGTCAACCTGTCTTTACATTCCATAAAGAAATTAAATGGAGGAAAATTTTGAATCCATATTCCCACTACACTCTAAATAAACATTAAAAATGAATATGGACTATATTTATACTAAGGATCTAGAATACTGTTCAAGTACAACAATCTCAGTTCTTGCTTGTGTAATAGAAGAATTCCTAATATTCACAGAATCTAGATATGTGGAAAACAGATGCCAAAGTTCAAATTTATCTTCTTGGGAAAGATAACGGATTTCTTGGAAAGACCAATTTTAGAGCTTATTTTTTAGCTTTTGCCAGTGCTGTTACTGCAAACATTTTTCAGAATCAAATACTGAGTATGTAACTTGCTGCAAAGAAGTGTGTAAATTGCTATAACGGGTAATGGGATTATTCTTATAGTTGGGAAGGAAAAGATGGAGAGTGGGGGAAAAAAAGCGTCTCAGAACTACTTGAGGGAATGTGGAAAAAGTTATTATTTCCTCATCCTTTCTCTTTTTTTGTCCCCATCTCTTCTTAAAAGAAGTTATTCTCTCAGTAGGAAAAACATACAGGAGGAGGATGGAATTCAAACAGGTATATTCCTTAGTGTTGCCAAAAAGGAATATCCTTTTAGATCATAAAATTGTGTTCTGATTTGTAGATAAACAACTGTTCAAAATTTAGAGTTTTCCCAAAAGAACTATTTTGAAATAAGGCTCTCATGTAACTTTTATTACTGGTGTAATTACTGTGACAGCTCCCGTGTATTCTGTGTTTTCTTAAATGGAGTCTTCGTTCCATTTTATTAATGCAGTACTTGAGGAGCAGTGGATATTCTTTACCTTTTTCAGTACTGGAGTTCCCAGTAAAGTGTCTTATGATTGGAAGGTGATTGTATTTATTAGATACTTGAAATCATAAGAATATTTTTCTACTTGAATAACCTTCCATAAGATTTACTTGAAGAACTTAAATTTCTATTAAACCTTTACACTTCATAAGTCTGCCATCGTGACCTCTCTTATCTGTTTCACTCCAGCAATCCTGGCACTCCTCTTTTTTTTCTGTCCTATTGTGATGAAGCACAAGTAGTCTTAATTTGCCAGTCATCATTCTGGTCTCTGCTGTCCTAATGATAAATAACAGAATCTAAGCTGTTTCCAAAGAATAAAAGTGTAAGTTTATCATATCTGATATGAGTTACCTAAGACATTGCTTAAAAAGCAGTGCTGCTTTCTAAGTAAAATAAAACATGAATGATACTTTAAAAAAGTTAAATTACAAAAAAAAAAAAAAGTTGTATATTTTAGTTAAATGCCACCTTTCTCAAATTTGGCATTTAAAGGTAGTTTAAAAATGAAAGCTTAAAAATTATTAGATTAATACCAAGCTTGTTTTTAAATTTTCACCTATTTCTACTGACCCACACACATACCATCTTACTTATTACACATACCACTAAGCCATTTGTGTTAGCTGGCCTTTTACCATCTCACAAAAGAATCATTGTGTGGGGCACTGCTGTACCTAGTCAGAAGAGGTTCTCATTAGGAAAAGGCTGAACCGCCATAAGAGAACACTGTATGGAAGTCTGCACTCATGAAGCATATTTAAACCAGAACTAGAAGGGAAGACAGTTTTGTCCAAACCTGTTGACCAACTGTCTTTCTGTCACATATTAACATATTTCTTTAAGCCCATTTTTGGCTAAGGACAGGATTTCAGAGTTGGTTAGCAGCAAGATTTAGAGACAAATTGTTTGGCTTCTTACTGTTGGTGTTCTGTTTTGGTTTGCTTCTTTTTCTTTGTAATGAGACAAGTATTAATGATTGAGAGAATAATTTATACCTGCTATAATGTGTGATCATTGTAATGAAAAGTTGGAGCATAACTTTGTGTGAAGAAAAATGTATTTGAGGGAAGTTATCTTAACTCTGGTTAAAGTAAGGATATACTTGTTTCCCTTACTGAGAACAGTTTGAGTGAAAACAAATGGTTGTCAGTTTAGAAGAGAAAGATGGGTGTGGTGTTTTGAGTTGTGCCACTGGTGGCTGATAGTTCAGCTATAGAAAAATCATAGTCCTAATTCCTTAAACTGTTTGAAAACTAATGAAATAAAATCTTCCTGAACAGTGGGAGGCTTTCACACCTGCATTTGAGAAAGGAACAGAGAGGAGGGTAAGATGCTGAAAAGCATAGTAGTATTCATCTAGGTACTGTCCTACATTCCCTGTCACCTCTATGGGTACTTTTCCATTTCTGTGTCGGTTTCTTTGAATTTCTTGAGTCCCTTAGGCAGAAAATGAAATTAAAATCCATTAATGAAGCTGCTGTTGAAATTTACTTACTGATTATCTACTAGTATGATGATGGTGCAGTTGGGGAAAAAATTTTCAGAACAATAACTTGTATAGCCTAGACTTTTAATGTAAACCAGATGGCCTTTCTAATGGAAATTTACTTTTTCAGTAATTACTTATAAAGATGATAATGATCATGGTCTGGTAAATGAGATTGCAAGTGAGTTGCTGAAGAGTAGATATTAGAATTTAGTTATCTCACTGTGACAGATATTTTTCACAACTATATTCAGCTACTTAGTGAAATCTTGAGTGTTCTGTACATCAGGTTTTAAATATGCTCTTATTAAAGGATTTTCCCCAATTTAACCACAGGTAATTAATATCTCAGTCTTTAAATCGAGTACCCATATATGCAATATTTAATTGTATCTATGGTTTTGAAATGGATGTGGTGTAATAGTCACTTTATAGTTTTTATGATATGCAGTTTAATTCTCTATTCTTATAGAATCACAGATGTATAAACAGACTGTAAATATTAACTATGTTCTTGACTCCATTTGAAGGATGAGATATTTTGAAAGCTTGTGTGGTGGTTTGACCTTGGCTAAATGCCAGGTACCCAGCAAGTTGCTCTATCACTTCCCTGCTTTCCCCTTGTTTTCTCAACAGGGCAAAGAGGGGAAAGAAAATAAGATAGACCAACCCTTGTGGGTAAAACAAAAGCAGGTTTAATATAAGCAAAGCAAAGCAAAGGTCCACGTGTGGAAGACAAAAAAAAAAAAAAGAAAACGGATTTATTCTCTACTTCCCCTTAGCAGGCGATGTCGGGCCTTCTCAGGAAGCAGGGCTCTAATATGCGTAGTGGTTGCCTCTGAGGACCAAGGGTGACCCCATCCCCTTCCTCCTTTCTCCCATCTTTATACTGAGCAGATGTCATATGGTCTGGAATATCCCTTTGGTCAGTTCAGGTCAGCTGTCCTGGCTGTGTCCCCTCCCAAGATCTTGCCCACCCTGTCCCACTGGGGGAGGAGGCTGTAGGAAAGATCCTTGGTGCTGTGTAAGAACTGCTCAGCAGTAGCCACAACACCAGGGTGCTACCAACACCCTGTCAGCTCCCAGCATAAACCACAGCACCATGAGGGCTGCTGTAGGGGAAAACCGAGTCCAGTTCAGCCAGACCCAGTACAGCTTGATAATTGGCATAGAAAGTGTCTTGGATACTATATTTTCATAATCCAAGTGGTTACGAGCACACACCAAAAATAGTCAAAAGGAGCTCTGAGTTGTTCTTTGCGTAATGAAAACCGACATAGGTAAGGCAGGAGGCAGCACTATAACAATGCACTTCTGGTTATTAGGGCCTTGACAGAAAAACAAGTTACTGCAGTTTGTTCCAAAAAGTTATTTCGGGTTTAGTTCCTGTTTCTGGAGAATTCTGTGCTTTCTGGTATTTAGAGTTGACACCGGGACTCTTTTCTGGCTCTTTTATTGCATCTGTTATGTACATGCACCCTGTGTTCTGCCCTGTCTTTCCTGTATTTCCATTCAGCCCTGCCTCCATGGCTCTTACCTGGATTCTGCTTGCTTGCATCTTTTATTTTCTGTCACTCCTTCCTCTTTCTCTGATCTTTCCTTCCACTCTGTTTATTACTCACCTTGTGTTTCTATGATGGTAGGAGGGAGGACCAGGTTCCTTGTCCAAATTGCTTGACGTCAGCAGTGTCCAATAAACCCTGTTCTGCCAGAATGTGATATCCTTAGTTTCTCTGCAGTGATGAAGTGTTCATAATCTGTTCATAAATGGAGTTAACCTTTACTCTGCAGTAAAGAAATCAGAAAGTTAAACTCTACAGCTCTTAAGCTGCTGCTGAGGATATCTGAACTGTGACCTGCCCCTCCCCCACCCTGCCCGTCTTTCTTCTGCCAAAAATTTGTGCAGAAAAAGTTGCATGCTAAGCTCAAAGGCTACAGGGTCTGCTAGGTTTCAGCTCCTTTCTTCAAATTCTCTAATATGATAGAGGTATTAAAATGTTTGCTATTCCTCTGAGTTTCAGAAGGGGTTGAAATCATCTTGCTTAAGCATCTGAAAACCTCAGAAATAAGGTATATAGCTTAGGCTACAAAACCTCATCAAGTCTTTTGCTTGATTTTTTTTTTAAACATCAAAATATGGAAAAATATAATGAAGCATTCATTGAGCACCTTTTCCTAATCAGTGCTACAGTCTGGTTTCATTATCTCTTTCAAGGAATCCTTTACCTAGAATAAGGTACCAGCTTTAGTCCAAAATACAAGGCACAGGTTTCTGTTCAAGGAATTGCTTATTTACCCTGTGTTCAAAGAAACATTGATCTAAGTCAAGAAATAAATTATTTCAAATAAGCAGGTGACAATAATGATTTTTCCTTAAAGACCAAGTCTGTCAGATACAGACTTTTGGCTAAATAGAAAATGAAAAATATAAATTGTGTACTGAAAAAAAGACAAAGATTGTATTGAAAAGTTGTTTAGGAGAGTCAGAATGTTTTCATGTGTGACTGTCAGAAATGGTGTTTACAACTTTCTTTTAAAATGGTAGCAAAAGACTTGTATCACGGGTTCAGACTGCTGAGCTGATCAAAACTTCTGTCTTACCTTCAGCAGAAGCAAAACTTATAGTCTTCCAAAAAGGGTCAATGGAGCCTTGAAGTGAGGAAATGTATTGCCAACAAATGCAGAGTTTGGGCCTCAGGTTCCCAAGCATGAGGGCTTATGGCAAGTCTAATGGAGAGGAACAAACGAGGTAGCTATAACATATCCTTTTACCCTAAAATTGTGATTCTGAAATCAACAATGGAAATGGGAAGAAATATCTTTGTACTATTAAAATATATTTTTTAATGTGCCCTAAAAAGATGTATCCCAGTGGAGTTGTATCTGTGCAGCAGATAGAGCTGGATGGCTTCTGCAGTTCAAAGGAAAGCTTCTGTGTGCTCTAAAACTATCATTCTGGTTTGATTGCCTAGGAATTTGCTGTACCTTTTGAATTTGATGAACCTTTTAAAGACAGGGTGCAAGGTTAACAGTAATACGCATCTTGCCAAGAGATTCTTCAGATAAATGACCTAAAAATAATACCTTCACCAAATAGTTACTTTTCTAAAATTCGTGCATGTAATGTGTCCAATCTGTGGCTTTTGCTTTATTCAAGTAGTTCTTAGATAATTGAGTCTTATGCCCAAAGAGGAGGAATTCTGATTTAAGAATGCTATTTTGAAGTTCTTTTTAAAGCTTATTAACCTTTATTTTTGTGTGTTAGAAAACACAGAATAGGACAAGCAGATTATGGAGAGCAGTTCTCAAAATAAGACCTTCTAAAGAAACTGCTAGTACTCCATTCATTCAGGTGACTTTTTGCAAACAGGATGGTCATGCTGACGATGTGAAATGTTTCCACCTAGGCTATCGCCCTTTTCCAGGTGAAGATGAAGGACTAACAGAGCTGGGATGCTGCTGTTTCCACCACTAGGGTACACAAATGGAAGGCAGTTGTTTATTGAGGATTTGGTGAGGTGGTAGTGGCCCAGCCACTATGTTCATATCAAAACAAAAAGTGAGAGGCATTAAAAAAATTTTTTTTAAAAAGAATGTCCACAAAGCAAAAGAGACCTTTGTTATTGAAACATATTAAATTAAATGCACATCATCAAGCTATCGTCATACAGAGGAAGGTTGGGAAGTGTAGAAAGTGGCCGTTCTGTCTGCATTTGTAGTTTTATGAAGATTGCAGTCAAAAAGATACTTGTATTGGAAGTGGAGACAGTTTCTAAAGGTGAGCATGAAGAGGTGGCACAAGCATATAAGGAAAGTGTCAGAAAGGCAAAAGGGGAATAAGTCAGTTACAACCAGCAAGGAACGGTAGAAGACAACAGGACAGGCCCTCTTATGAGGTCAATGGAAGAAAGAAGCTGAAGGCATGTTCTGTAGTTGGGAAAGAAGTAACAGGGTAGTCTGAAGGCTTCAGCACTCTGATCTCAGAAGAGAACTTGCACACTTCTTGCCAGCTGATAGGCAGTGCAGGTCAGAAGAGAGAAAATAGTAGAAGTGAAAAGAAAAAGAAAAAAAATGTCAGTCTAATATACCTATCTATATCTGTCTGTTCTATCCCTATAAACTATTCTCTGTCTGGAAAGATATGGAGCAAACTGCTAAATAATCAAATTGTAAGAACTGGGGCTGGCAGGAAGTGGGATTTATGGCCATTTAAGATTCAAAAGAAACAACAAAGTATTTCAAGAGCAAATCAAATGTAAACAAACTGATGCCCCTCCTTGGTGGAAAAGAAGAAGCAGTTGTGCTGAATTTGACTGTAAGAGAGCTCTTGATACTGTCCTACATGGTATTCTTTCTATATAAATTTTGGGAATAATGTCTGGATTAAATTACCACAGAGTAAGTGAGCAACTTTTATAGATAAAGACGCTCTAGTGGCAAATGGTAAATGATCAAGTAGTCTCTTGCAGAGACTGATTGTGGGCTCAAGAAAAAGGGAATATGCTTAACATTGAAATTGATGCTGAGTTGGGGGAATTTGCAAGCACTTGGCTTGAATATTATTTTTTTAAAATCTATTCTAAATAGCAAATTTAGGGAACAAATATAAAATGCATGATTACAAATGGAGACAGATACTAACAAAAAGGAGGCTAAGTAGCAAATAGCACAGTAAAAGGGGACTTAAGTATTATCCACAAACAGATTGAGTCAGCACTGTGATATGTCAAAAAGGAGATTTTGGGGGATGCATAAGAAGAGTCATTACATGAACAAGGAGGTGTCACACTCTGCAATACCTAGTGATGATGAGGGCTCAGTTCACTGTCTAGGTTTTGACACATGTGTGGGAACTCAAGAGGAAAGCAGCAAAACAGAGAAGTCTAGGAAACATGACTAGTAAGAAAATACTAAGAAATATATGTATTTGGCCAAAGAGAGGGGAGGAGCATAAATCTTAAAATACTCCAGTATTTTTTCATATAATAGGAAAAGCAACTAGATGCATGAGACTTGTATAATGCAAAATCGCTGAAGACAAAGTAGGGTTATTTGCTATAAGAGTGCTATAATAGTTAAATGCAAATGCAGCAGGACCTTTTTTTGTCTAAATGGGAGAATAAATTTGTTAATGCAATATTTTTACTCTGATTAAAACTTTAATGAAAATTGAAAAGTCATTTTTTCCAGGGCAATCCCAATAGTAGTTACATCCTTTTCATGCTGAATATAAGCATGCATTCTGCGATCACACAAAATACTATATTGATAGGGGCTGTTGTTTTGATGGAAACATGAAAACTAGGAGCAGCCTTATTTTGTAACCTCTTTGCAGTTACTTGTCTCTTGTAGTTAGTTTAATGTGAAGTCACCTCAAGTGGAAAGATGTTCATAGGATAATAAACTTGTACATATGAAGGCTTAAAAGGATAACCAAACCCAGGCGAATGGGTTTCACAGATAGAAAAGCGTTGGTCCATTTGATGTGTACAAGATTAACAATTCTTCCACAGTATTGATCTTTCTTACATTGGATAGGTGATGCAGATAAATAAAAATATGATCATGGTATTTTATCCTTGCAACCTTAAAAAGGAAATGCTTTGGATTTTTCTTCAGGGTAACTTACTTCTGTCTTCCTCATTTATTCTGTACGACCAGTTCAGACCAATTCACAGTTTCTGCTTCCTTTCTTTTGCCTTTTCAAAAGCCCTGAAACTCAGTATATTAGCTACACCAGCATGCCATCTCTGGAGTAATTTTTTTTTTCTTGGTTCTCTAATTTTCATTGATGCTCAGGACTATATTTGAGACTTCTCCAAAATTCCTTGCCTGTCTTTGTTTTGAAATGCACAATTTGATTTCCTTAGAACCTTATAAGATTAAATCTGTACCACAACATAGGCATTTCATAGAATTGACAATAACCTGAACAAGTACATACAACTTTGTGGGTACAACCTGAGTATGTTTTGCTTTCTCTCCAAAGGTGGGCTACCAGTATGATAGGCTTATACTCATACCTGATATTGCTTGCATTAAACAACATTCTAAAAATAAATTTAGTAAAATTACTTTGTGCATCAGTAAGTCTTTCAGAAAGCTTTACTCTTTCCTGCATCAAATCACTGAAGATTACATTTCTTTCTGGGAGCGAGAATGCCTTTCACATAAAGTTTTGGACTTGAAGAAGATGATGCAATTCCACTCAAGAAAATAATACATAGGTTTTTCTGAAATCAAGGCAGTAAGTCTCTTATCTAAAGTCAGGAGCAATGTTTGGTTGGTATCTCTTGTTGGCTATCAGATGAAGAGTTATGTGAAGAATGCAGTTAGCAGCTGCTGGTTTCAGTCTAAGCCAGGTTCCCAGTATTGTTTGTCCCTGAGATTACTGCCTGGAAAAAAAAAAACCTGTTTAAGTTCTTTTCCCTAAAAAAAAAAACCCCTAAATTACTCTTTCCCCTTCTAGCCCACTGTTGTTAAGCATGTAGCTTGGATTTAAGTGATTAAATTTAGAGGAAGACATTTCCTAGAGGTTTGCATTTTTGCAGGGCTCTTTTGTTGTTCTTCAGTTGTTATAGATCATACATAAAAATTTTTTTCACTGCATTATATGTTTCTCTTAGCAGGAACCATTACTTCAGGTTACTGACTTTTCTAATGATACTGTTTGAAGATTGAAATTGTGACCCTTTAGAGTTGATGACAAACCTTGAATGATGGGTTTGCTAAATATTTGTAGAGACAATGTGGAGAGACCTTCTAGAAACTGTTTGTCCTAGTATCTTAGGAAAGTTGACCAAAAAATCAAATGCTTGATGGAGCAGGAGAATCCTGGCTATATGTATACAAAATTCAAGCCTTTGTGTCTCATCTAAACAGCACCTCCCATTTGTTTTCAGCAGAGTAATTTGAGAGATCTAAGTGGAGTTTGTTGTCACATTAGAAGGTTACTAGACTGTGTGGTGTATCTCCATTAAATATTTGGAGTGACTTTCTTGCAGGACTTCAGGTACCTTGGTCCTGCAAAGATACAGCATGTATGTTTGGGGTAATAAAAATGCTGGAGCCCCATCTAGTGCATGAACATTTAACACTGCTAGGGAAGTTCTAAAATGTGGCAGAGCAGAGAGGATTGAAGGCAATCCTATTAGTGGGAAAATTTTACCCTTTTTATAAAATAACTTGCATTACTACATCAGTAATGTATTGGAAGAGGAAAATGTAAAAATTAGTGATCAAATGCAGATTTATTTGGGGAAGGTGGTTCCCTAAATATTAATGTTATTGTGCCTTAAAGGGATCGCATATATTAAAAGATATATCTGTGTTAGAACCCAAGTATGGGCAGTCCAACTGAAGGCTAATTACAGACTGAAAAAAATCACTGTGAGAGCAGGACATGTTTAGCACATTTAGGTTAGATAAATCTGATTAAATCCAAGCACATTTGACCTTGCCATGATGCTTATTTCCAGAAAAAAAAAATGTTAATAAACAAAGACTAGGACCTTCAGGTTTGATTATGCCATTTAGAAATGTGGGTAAAATCCTGAGTCCATGAAAAGTCAGAAAGACTGTTTTCATTAATTTCATTTTCATCAGCTTTCACCCTTGGATTTTGAGATTAATTTTCCTCAGAGAGCTGGGATTTGCTGTCTCTGTGAACTTGAACTTCCCTGCAAAGGTTTGGAAGGAAATCCTCTTAGGAAGCCAGTGTTGTGAGTATAATGGGCTGGCTACTAGTCTTCCTTCTCCTCCAGAGAGGAGGGAAGTTGCCTTTGAGATTCTGCCAGAGTCTGTTTTAAAATAAAATAAATACAGTGCACTTTTTTTAACTCCTGGAAAGATGGGAAAATGCTCGGTTTAGTCAATGTATGTTTTTTATACATAAATGTTTCATTAGGAAAAAATAGTGCTTTTATTCAAAACAATTCACATTGACTGGTTTGAGTAATTTTCTTTCAATAATTAGGTACATATTCAGGAATAATATTTTGTAAAAGAAGAAAATCTGAAATCTTAGTGTTATTTTAGGAAATTCGGTGCATCAATGTTTCTAGCAGTATAGAAAGCTACACCTGTATAAAATTCATGCTTCATTAGTATTTTTGACAATTATGTACCTAGATTTGAGTATGAATATCAGATGGAAATCACTGGTTTATTAATGAAGATGTTATGCATGCATGTGTTAAATGCTTTATTACATAAAAAGCCACTTAGGGCTAATGACCTACATTTTTGTTCACAATTTATCTTGACCAGACTACAGTCAGAAATGGGCATAACACTGTGTTTTGTAAGGCCCATGGGTTTATAGAAGGACTAAGAATGTTACAAGCCTGCTGGTGATGATGTCACTGGAAGTACAGTGTATTAAAATATGTTTATCTTTTTCAGCATTAGTAACTAAAATCAGCTATAGGAGCTTTTTAATAACAAAAACTTACTATGGTGTTTCTCTTCCATAAAAAGTATTGTCTTATATAGATCTGTACTGGTACTACAAGGTAGATCTGTACTAGTACTACATGAAATGCAGCCTATGATAACTTGTTCTAATGAAGTTCTCATTGTAAAAATTGAAGCTTTTTTAATGTAATCTCTGAATTATAGGAAATTCTTCCCTGTTTTCTGGATTTAGAAATCATCCATGTCTCTGTAAAGCTTTAAGTAGTATAAGCGCAGTTGTGGTATGCCCTCAAAAGAACATCTTTTCTGATGTTTCTGATCTAGTTCTGAATTAGGGTTTTTTTACTTCTAATTACTTTACTTTTAGTTCTGAATTAAAATTTTTCTGTAACCTGAAGAAATTAATTTTTTTTCTATTGACCTAATCAAAATCTTGTATCTACTAGAGTGCTTTAAAATAGCAATCATTTAATTAATGAGTTTTAAACAACATAACTGTAAAAAAAAAAACAAAAAAAGGAAACAAGATAATGTTCATATTTCTCATTAAACACCTGTTATTGTCTAGTTATGCTTCAGCATGTAAATACATTAGTAGCTTGTACTGCAATACCTATTTAACAAAAAATACTGTGTGAAGTAGTATTGGCCTTGAGTTCAAAAAGAGTATTATTGATTTTTATAGGAGCCACACAGTAATCCGTGCTTTTACATGCAGATCATAGGACCTGACCCATCGCAGGGTTGGTTTAGATTCAGCACAAGCAAATGTCTCTACCTCATCAGAGTCCAGTAGGCTGCCTCTAAATTGCTGTTTCTTCAGTATTTACCATTTCATTCTCATAAGGGATTATCAGGAGCTTCACACCCTGACTCCATCATTCTCAGCTATTGCTCCCCTCCTTCTACCCTCTTCTCCAAGAGTTTTCTGAAGGCCAGTTGTTTCAGTGGTCAAGTTTACAGTGGTGTCTCACAAAAAATTTTACAATTGCATATTTATGGAGTGGATGAGCACATTGCAGATGGGAACTTCTTAAGCTGGATTTGCTGCCAAATGTAGCATATTATATAATTACACCTTTGCTGGCACAGTTATGCTGTCGCTAATTTGAATACCTTGCTAGGTAGGAGGCTTTCTAGTTACCCCCTTGAAAAATGTGTACTCTGTAGGCTGTGTAAATATATCTGCAGACCTGGCAGAAATTTTAATTGTGAGTGATATTTCTAGCCATTTGAGCTCAAATAGAAGTCATGGGTCTTTTACTAACCTGTCATCCAGCCTCATGCTTGTCCAACATGAAAGTGAGGAGGAGAACTTAAAACACAGTTGTGCAGGTGACTGTGACTTTGAAATGTAGCTTCATTCATATATTGGAAAATGATGTATTATACTTTCCTATTGATATTGCTGTTCTGCCTGTCCAAGAGTGAAAATTCAGGGTTTTTTCACTTCTGTGGTTTGATTTGATTGGGATTACATAAGAACAGATAAACTGAGTAACAGGTACCACTTTTATATGTTCAGCTTTCAGACTACAGCTGTTTGGGCACATTTAAAGGACAAAATTGAACTTTTAATGATTTAGCCTAATTAGTCCTTTAGTTGCTGGAAAAATGAATGCTGATGTCTTAAAAGAAAACAAAAGCAAGAAAACAAACAAAACCCCACCACGTGTACCAAATGAGGTAATTGGAAGCTCTTTTTATGCAACAAACTTCAAGATGTATAAAACTAACACTGGGAGTTAGATTTTCAAACTTTGCAACAGCTAGAGCTGTGAAATACTATTCTGAATGTGCTCGATTGTGTCACGGCATTTAAGAGATCTCAGAGTGACGACTGATCTTCTTTCTACCATATGCCAGCTCTAATGACAGAGCTGCTGTTGCTTAAGTAAATCTGCAGATTCTATATGGAAGCTGTAGAATTTCTGCAGCGCTTGTAGAGAGACTTTTTATTATTACAGGAATTCTAAAAAATTCAGGAAAATCCTCAAGATAACTTGTCCAAGTTTTACCATCCTGTACCAGAAGTCATAGTTGTCTTTAATGTATTCTCTATGAACGGTTATGGGATATAAGAGTGCAAGAGTTTTGGGATTCAAGGTAGCTGTCAGCATTTCAGAACTGGGTTTGGGTGGTTTCTTTAATTCAGATTGATTTGCTGTGGATGCTATTTGTAACTAACTACCTTTTTGCAAGATGTTATTTTAGGAGAATGAGAAGGTAAAAAAAGTTGTTTATTTTAAGCGTGTTAATATAAATTTGAAACTTGCTATAGATTGCCATCAAGGACAGTTCTGTGCATACACCATAGCTCATGTGAAAAATGTAATGCGTTGTATTTCTGTGTTTAGATATTGCAAATGGCTCCAGTTCAGGAGGATACCGCCCCCCTCCCAGAACAAAAGAAGTGATCATCAATGGACAGACAGTGAAACTAAAATACTGTTTTACTTGCAAGATTTTCCGCCCACCTCGTGCCTCACATTGCAGCCTTTGTGATAACTGCGTAGGTGAGTAAAAAAGATACAGCATATGTTCAATTTAGTAGCTTATATATTGTTATGAATAGTTTTAATACAAGAGAGAAAAGAATCGGAGTTAGTGGCAAGATTACTCATGAGGTCACTTGCTGTGTTCATCCTTCGTTCCTACAAGCTGTTAAATGTTAAGAATTTTAGAAGTGGCAGAAGAGTTTTTGCCTAACCGATAGTTGTTGCTAATGTAAGAAGGAAAAATATCTTCTGATGCATACATCTTTCCTAACCTGTTCTTCAAAACAAAGAACATAATTTGAATAGAGCCGCATAGTATGTGTGATGAACTCTCCAGTGCAGAGAACCAAACTTTACAGGAGTCTCAGAATTGTTTCCTTCACCAAACTAAATTGAGGGCGAGGAGCTGCTTCTTCAGTTCACTGCAGACTAACCGTAAGGCACACTTCATATGGTTAGGGCTTGGCTTGCACTGTCACCAGAGTACACACTGCACGTGATTCTTACTATTGAACAGTTTGAAAACTAGGAATTTTAAAGTCAGAATCCATAAGAAATTACTGGGTAAGCAATGCTATTTTGAGAGTAAGTAAATATCAGAACTTAAGGATATTGTGTGATGATAGAGTTCTTTTTTCCTCTGAACATCTCGTCTTCTTTCATGACTATTTTCTTTGGAGGGCAGACAAGGTGATCAAAATATACTTGGATTTAAAAGCAAACCGAAAAACCACACCAATAAAATCTGAGTAGTTTCTAGTTAATGAGATAAAATTTAGAGTTCAGGTCAGCTGATCAGCACACTGTTGAGCCTGGACCTTATGCATTCAAGAAAATAATGTAGAAAGATGTCTCCAGCTGAGAAATGTAATTGCAGCATTCAGCAGTGATATTTTTAGATTCAGAGCAGTTATTGGAAGAATTAGTTTCATGTTTAGATGATACTCATTTAGGGAGTATGCTTACATCAGAGTGAAAAGTTTAGTCTTTTGGCTCTATACAGTTGACTGGTATCTGTAGACGGTTCCTTCAGTAAATAAGTTTTTCTGATGTGTTAGAATTTTGTAAGTGTTGTAAAAGCTATTGAGCTTGGCAAGTAGGGATTGCATTTGACACATTTTCAGAAAAATACTCTATCAGATATGTAACCTGGATGTTACAGTGTTGTGACATTGCTCAGCAAACCTGATATGAAAATGCAGTTGTTGACCAGTGCAGTAAATAAAAGTTAAAGGCTGTTGTCTTTTCTGAGACTGCATAAATAAGAGCAACTCCCACACACATTTTGAAGCTTATTTTAAAATAAGGTTTCAGGTTTTTTAATAAACTGGTATGAAGGATTTTTCTACAGGTTATTCTGTAATCTGATTGTGTCCTTTTCATACTAAATTTGGAAAACCTACTCTGTGAAACATAGAGTTAGTGATGGCAGGGAAACAACTTTAAAAAAAATCTTTGTTTTCTGGTTATGTCTGTGATGAAGCAACAGATGTGAATTATGATTTCACATGTGATATGTGACATATGACGTTCATATGATTCAGATATTAATATATATCAGAAAAGAGTCTGAGTAAATTCATGTAAGTGATAGTTGAATCCAAGATGATTAGAATTTTCTGCTTATAAAACAGGTATGATGATTGTAATTTCTGCTTGCATATTTTTTAATTCGAAGTTACTTTTTGTAAAATAATTCCATCCATTTATTAGAAAGAATTTGTTGTGTTTTTTCTCTTCAGCAGTTATAATGGGAATTGGTATAAATTATGACTTTTTCAGGGTACATTGTATAGTACTTTTGTTTCCTGATTACAGGTATTTGTCATACAAATATTCAGGTGTATTGAATGCAAAAAGTGAAATCTACAAGTACCTGCAATTAATTTTCTGTGAAAAATAGATGTCAAGAAAATTGGATTGCTCATGTACTTGTGGAAAACCAACAGTCTAAGAGTGTACACTTAATCAGAATGTGTTACGCAGTTTACCACCACTCTTAAGTTAGATTTTTCTAGACGATGACGCTTTTATTTCATTTTAGTTTGTAAGTCTTACAGTAGCAGTGAGTGTATTTGTGGCACTATCATTTGCTAGTTCCTTACTGATGTAACTAAACCAATGCAAAAAGATTCCTACTTAACATGCATATGGATATTTAAATCACTTGTGATTGCAACTCTCTACCAATATGACTGTGTGTTCCTTTTTACCACATAGTTCCTGAAGCTTTTGCTGAATAGTTATAAACTAACTACAGAGACTATGTGATACAGGAATGGAGATTTTATTCAAATCAGTACTCACTGCTCAAAACCCAGTACTTTTACCTAAAGGTGTTTTATGATACTAGGCAAATGAATGCAGTGGAAAGCAAGGTTCTTTCATTCTCTGTTTTCTATTGATGCTTTTCACTCTGTAAGGAGTTCTTAGCAGCATTTTAAATATGTAAGTACATACAAAAATTTATTCATTGTTGTTGTTTTCCCTCTTTTGAATTAATCCTAACTTTCTCATTGTCTAGTAAGCATATCTGTTACTTGATCTTGTTTCTGATTTTCATTTTGTCACTATTTTTTTTATAAATAGCTGCATAGTATAATTAGATAAAAAGAGCTGTAAAAAAAAAACCACCAAACTAATTAGTTCTACCCATAGTAATATTTAAAACTCCTTTATCTTTTACAGTATTTTCCTAGTAGTATGCAGAAAAATCTGGATTTTCATACAAACGTAGTTTGTTGCATTTCTGTAATACCTTCACACATTTGGTTGAATAAGTACTCTCTGAGACAAATATCTTGCATGTATTCCTGATTTGCTTTCTTTAATTACCTTTATGAACAATAATTAGAAGTAAGCCCCTCAAGAGTTTTCTGTGTACCATTATGTTGCTTAAAACTTATATATTAATTTAAAATAATGTACACATAAACACAACAGATAAATACTTAAAAAAAAAAAAAAAAAAAAAAAAAAAAAATAAGCAGACATAAATTCTGAGCTCAAGCTCAGGTAAGATCGCCAGGAGACCTGCATGAATGAACAAGAAGCACCTAGACAAGCTCAAACATAAAAAGGAAGCCTACAGAGCATGGAAGCAAGGACAGGTTGCCAGGAGGAAATACAGAGAAATTGTCTGCGTAGCCAGGGATCATGTTAGGAAGGCCAAAGCCCTGCTAGAATTAAATCTGGCCAGGGATGTTAAGGGCAACAAAAAAAGCCTTTACAGGTACATTGGTGATAAAACTAAGACTAGGGAAAATGCAGGCCCTCTCTGGAAAGAAACGGGAGACCTGGTCACCCAGGATATGGAGAATGTTGAGGTACTCAATGAATTTTTTTGCCTAAGTCTTCAGCAGCCTGTGCTCCAGCCATACTGCCCAAACACAGAAGGTAAAGATGGGGACTAGGAGAATAGAGAACCACCCACTGTAGAAGATCAGGTTCTGGACCATCTAAGGAACCTGAAGGTGTGCAAGTCCCCGGGAAATTATGCGATGCATCCATGGGTCCTGAAGCAACTGGTGGATGAAGCGGGTAAGCCACTATCCGTCGTATTTGAGAAGTCATGGCAGTCCGGTAAAGTTCCCACTGACTGGAGAAGGGGAAAAATAACACACATTTTTAAAGAAGGAAATAAAGAGGACCCAGGGAACTACAGGCTAGTCAGTCTCACCGCTGTGCCCAGCAAGATCAGATCATGGAGTGAATCCTTCTGGAAACTATGCTAGGGCACGTGGAAAATAAGAAGGTGATTGGTGACAGCCAGCATGGCTTTGCTAAGGGAGAATCATGCCTGATAAATCTGGTTGCCTTCTACAATGGGGTTACAGTGCTGGTGAATAAGGGAAGAGCAACTGTCGTCATCTACCTGGACTCGTGGAAAGCATTTGACACTTCTGAAAGACATCCTTGTGTCTGGATTAGAGAGACATGAATTTTATAGATGGACCACTTGGTGGATAAGGAATTGGCTCAGTGGTTGCACTCGCAGTTGTGATCAATGGCTCGATGTCCAAATGGAGAGCAGTAATGAGTGGTGTTCCTCTGAGGACCGGCGCTGTTTAACGTCTTTATTGGCAACATGGACAGTGGGATTGAGTGCATACTCAGCAAGTTTGCCAACACCAAGCTCTGTGGTGCGGTCAACACGCTGGAGGGATATGCCATCCAGAGGGTGTGGACAGGCTTGAGAGGTGGATCCATGCAAGCCTCATGAAGTTCAGCAAGGCCAAGTGTGAGGTCCTACATATGGGTTAAGGCAATCCCAAGAACAAATACAGGCTGGGAGATGATGAGTGCATTGAGAGCAGCCCTGTGGAAGAAGTATTTGGGAGTAGTAGTGGATGGAAAACTGACTATGAGCCAGCAATGTGCACTTGCAGCCCAGAAAGCCAACCGCATCAAGAGAAGTGTGGCCAGCAGGTCGAGGGAGGATTCTCTACTCTACTCCACTCTCATGGGACCCCACCTGGAGTAGTGTGTCCAGCTCTGAGGCTCCCAATAGAAGAAGGACATGGACCTGCTCGAGCGGGTCAAGAGGATGCCATGAAGATGGTCAGGAGGCTGGCACATCTCTCCTGTGAAGACAGGCTGAGAGAGTTGTGGTTGTTCAGCCTGGAGAAGAGAAGGCTCAAGGGAGATGTTTAGTGGCCTTCCAGTACTTAGAGGGCTGCAGGAAAGATGGGGAGGGACTCTTTATCAAGGAGTGTAATGATAGGACAAGGGGTGACAGTTTTAAACTGAAAGAGGGTAGATTTAGATTAGATATAAGGAAGAAAATTCTTTACTGTGAGGGTGGTGAGACACTGGAACAGGCTGCCCAGAGAAGCTGTGGATGAACACTTCCCTCCCTGGCAGTGTTCCAGGCCAGGATGTTCGGGGCTTTGAGCAACCTGGTCTAGTGGAAGGTGTCCCTGCCCATGGCAGGGGGGTTGGAACTAGATGATCTTTAAGGTCCCTTCCAACCCAAACCATTCTATGATTCTATGATTGCTGAGTTTTGACAAGAGGTTTTGATTGCACCGTGTGGTGCTAGTAAGAAGCTGGTGATTGGGCTTGCTTCTGACATGACCAAATGACTTTTTGTAAACTTGGTTTTGGTCATTTCAACATCAACTGTGTAATTTCCTTTTTTTGTTTCATTTTAATAATTTTTTTTTGTCTTGTTTAATTTGATTTCTATAATAAAAGCTGAACAAGAAACAGCTATTTGCAAAAAATTTATTTAAATATAGTACTGATGGTAGCACACATGCTTTTTTTCTACAGAGGATTCAAAGCTCAAATTTTTCAAATTTTATGTCACAACTGAACTTTGAAACATTTAGTTTCATTTTTCAGAGATCACCGATGAACATGAGAATGGTACACTAAGTTAGACCACAGTTTTGGTTTGTGCAGTAGCCCCTTTCCTGCCATGGCCAGAGGGGATCCCTGGGGAAGAATGGCAGAAGAGGCCGAGCATGCAGGGGTGCTGCTTCTGAATAGTCTCGTGCTCAGAAATTTTCAGCATAAGCCTACTTGAACCCTGGGGGGTTATCCCTTTTTTCTTCAGTAGCTCTTGATGGATCTTAGTCGGCCTTCTTTGTGCATAGTATAAACTTTTTGAGACCGGGAACCAGCATGCCAGTAGTGCTGAAGGCACCCATACCATACTGGCATTTTCTATCAATATTTCTGTTTTCTGTAGGAGGTAAGATTTCTCTCACTTGTAAGTCTGATTGCTTTCCTATATAGATCCTAAACATGAGACCAAGTGTCAAGATTTTGACAGAGATTTTGACAGAAAATATGCTATATTAGAAGCCAAATAGACACCCCCTTTCTGGTTAAATCATTGCTTCTGTAAAGCACATCTGCCAGGCAATTGTAGGCATTGTCTTTTGGTTTTGGTCTTGACCAAACAACATTAATTTGTTTTGAAAATACAACGTGTTATGTACCCAGCAGTATGCCAAACAGCAAAATTTGGATAAAATAATTGTTTTTAAAAGTAGTTTTCCAGATTAAGCACCAGTGTTGTAAATCTATTTTCTTAAAACAGAATTACTTGTTAGAACGCACATAACACACACAACATAAGACAAGGAGTAGGAATTACCAGAGTGTTCTGTGAGAAACTTTTCCCTTCCAGCCTGGAGAACTCAAATTACTTCAACAACAAGCTGAGAGGTGGCATTGTAACAGTTTGGTTTTTATAACACTGACACTGTGTCTGAGAGTAATTTTCCCAGGACTTTGTGGTCCTTTACAATCAGCGTGCATTTGCTTCATGTCAGAACTTTGTTTTGCTTGGGTTTAACTTCATTCTGAAGCACTCTTCCTTCATTGCCTATTATCTCCCTTCCTGCTTTCAGTTCCTTTTCATGACCTTTCCCTCTTTCTTTCCTCATATTTCCTGCAATGAAGAGAGTACAATTTTCACTTAATTTGGGGGTCTGATTTTTGAACCTGTTAAACCTTAGCTCCAGTTCTCTTGAAGTGACTCTATAGCTGAACAGTTAAAACTATGAAACTACCAAGTTGGCTGCTATGTCCTCCCCCCCCCCCCCCCCCCCCCCCCCCCCCCCCCCCCCCCC
>NW_020799097.1:66999993-67076922 GCF_003259725.1 Athene cunicularia | reverse complement strand
CCCCCCCCCCCCTTCTTGTATCTTTTTTCCCAGTTTTTATATGTGAGTAATGGCTTTGACTGCTTTTGTTTGTACTACGTTTTTGGGGCACTCAAGAAGCTGTCAAATGGAGTACATACCAGTACTTATAGAAGTGATATATTATTTGTCTTTGAGTGTGCCACCTATATGCTAGATGTACTTTAGAAATTCAGGGAGCATGGAATGTGTGTCAAATTTAAGTCTAAGCCAACGTACTGTGAAATGTGGCAGAAAATCTCTTTTAAAAAGATAATAATGTTATGGATTGCTTCAGAAAGAGGTTGTGGCTTGTGTATTGGTCTGCATATAAAAAAAGCAGAAGTGATCATAATACCCAACTGTGTAAATGATGCTGTAAGTCTCAGATGTCAGAATAAAAATTAAAAAGATAAATTACTGGGGCAGAGGAAGGGGGGGCCTATTACAAAACTCAGAAGTGCAATAACAGTTTGAAAGATGGTTAGGAAATTCAAAGGCAGATATAAGGCAGCCACAGAAGTGTGTAAAAAACAAAAAAAATGTGCTTTTATATAGAAAAGAGAGGAACAAATCCATTAACTTTGTGGATGCTGATACCTGGTAAGGATATTATGCTTCCCCTAGGGACAAGTTGGGGTTTTTAACTCTTTTCCTCCACAGTTGGGTGTGTGTGTGGCACTTGTTTGGTTCCCGGTGTGTGAAGGATACTATATTGACAAAAATAGGTATGTAAGGAGAGATTGTTAAGCATCCTTTGCTGTGCACTCTTCATACCTATCAAACAGTCATTCTAAACTGCTGTTGCTGCCTTTGAAAATGTCGCTGTTAATGTGCATGCAGTCAAAGGGTCTCATTGTTAATTAGTCAATATTTGTTGTTGGAGGTAACAGTGAAGTGAGCCATGTGACAATACAGTTTAATTACCATGAGCTATCCTAGGGCAATGGCTGTATGTTTTCCAAACAAATCAACTATTTTTATTTTAAAAAAATAAACATGTTTATTTTCTTTTTGTGAATAACATTAGTCAGCCACTATTGAAGTTGATTAGCATGGAAAAAATTGACATTGCAACTGATTTTCTTAACCCCACCTAAATAGCTTAGTTGTGTGGGACAGTATTTGAACAATTATGAGGGAACTATTTGTTGAGTAGCCCTTGTGTTTGCGTTTGACTACTTCTTGTAGATACCCATGCACATTATTAATTTATTTCATTAATAGAAGCCCATCTTTCCCAATGTTATATTGCTGTTTCAGTTTGCATCATCTTGTAGAGATTAGTGTAGCGTCTAGAATGTAATCTAGAATAAACCTTTGGTGAATATTTCCTGAATGTAAACTTGATGCTAGAAGGCTCTTTCTGTTCCATTTGGTTTTCTTGGGGTGTTTTGATTTGGGGTCAGAGTACAAAAGTACTGAAGCTCGGTGATTTAAAGGATCCATTGTGTATTGTCCATAACAGATGTTCTCAAATAACATCAGCATGCATATAAATTTAACTTGCAATCGGTCTTTTGTTATTCATCTTTTTTTACCTAAAAATTTCTACTCTGATTTCATTCCACAAAAGTAACAGCAAAGGCATTGTCAGGGGAATGACTGTCATGCAGGTGAATGTTGTGTAGATGAAATTGACCCATGTATTTGATTGCTGTTGCCTATTGATGACAAGTCCTATCAGTGGCTTTTTAAAATATCATTAATAAAACAATTTTCTGAGGAGTGAGGACTTCAGTCAGTGGAATTGAACATCTGACCTAAGGATAATTTTTATGAATATGCTATGAGTATTGGATTTTTTATTAATTATGTTAAATTATCACACATTCTGAACTGACTGTAAAGGATTTAATGCCATGGTTGTGTTTGCTTTTGTGCATGCATACATGACATTGAGTAAGTTGTTGGGATTAGACTACTTTATTTTAGAAGAAAATAAATACTTTTTGTAATAAAAAATATTTCTTAAATGGACTTCTAAAAACCTCATTTGTTTTCCTAAATATTCCAAGAGCAATCAAATTCTGAAAGTACCATTTGTCATACAAAATATCAAGTCAAGAAGCTTGAATAGATGTGGTCATATCATGACATCAGAGTTCTACAAAAAGCTGTAATTGTCATCACTATAAATATGTGCAGATGTGTCGGTATCTCTACATAATTGCTCAGTGTGCATCATCACAATGGACTTTGTAGTCCTGTGTTCTACTACTACTGTCAAAAATAATGTTATGTTATGCTGGCACAGTTGGTTGAGTTGTAATGTCATTTTTTTGACTGATGCAAGATTTAAATAGCAGGCTGTTGATTCTTCCCAGTTCTAGAATGCCTGTTTGCATGTGTTAAAGATGATAATATTCGGTGAATGCCTTATGTTTGTGCCTTTGCCCTACAATGCCTTACTTGAATGGGGGGGAAGAATTATCCAAGTAAATTCTAACTTGTGCTTGTTGGAATCTCCTAGTAACGGGACCTAGATATTTTTGCACCTATAGATGTTTTGTCTTTGGGACCTGCCTTCACATTAAGCTTTAGAAAATGTATGTTGGCGTGCAGTGATCCAGTTGAGCAAAGGAAAAAGGAAGCCATAAATAATAAATGTTTCTGAAATCCCAGTGTGAATAGATGAGAAAAGCTGCACACAGAATGTCCAAGCTGGCCTACAATTGTTCCGTGTAAAAGTACTTTTTTTGTTCCTTGTAAATTATAAAGCTTTTATTAAATGTTTTGAAAGAGGAGGAAAGTATTGGGGTCATTTTGTACATGGTTTCCTGGAGTCTAATGATTGAAAAATGGAAGCTGAACATTTAAGGATTTAAAGAGTCTACATGCTGTGCTATGGAAAAGTAGAGATTTGACTCTGGTTTTGAGCAGCAAGGAACATGCTTCGATCTGGCATCTGAAGGAAGCACTCTCCATCTATAAGATAATTGCTTATTAAAATGGTAAATAATCTTGGTTTTGTTTTTATCTGAGATATCCAGCAATTAATGTTTCTTGAGCAAGTTTTCAAATGTAAATGTTTCAGAGAAGGTAAAAAAAGAGAAATGTTTAAGTATGCTGTAACTCGTATGTTCTTCTGTCATCCAGTTAGTATAGACCATTAGGTGAGTGTTAATGATGCCCCTGAGTCAAGCTGACAGCTTGCTACTTCCAAAGGGACAGTATCTAAATTTCATCCTCTTTTTTTTTTCCCCCCACTTCTGTGATTCTCTCCTTTGTCCCTGTTCACATGCCCTTAGTAACACACAGAATTGGTAAGTCAGTTTTTCCTCACTAAGCAATGAACAAAATATTTGCATTTTTCCTTTCCTTCTAGTTCAGCAACTGACCTGACTAATCAGCAGCTTGGACAATGAAAGAAGGAAGCAGGATGAAGTGGCAGGAAGGGAAGCATGTGGCCATCTCTTTCACCGCCACTAAACTTTTAGATTGGCTTGGTTATTTTGTGAAGCCTCACCCTTAGATTTTGGTTATAAGAGTGTTGGCTATCCACAGAAGTTATTATCCAAATTCCAAGTTGCTGATCACTTGGTAAAGACTAGTAAAATAAAGTCACTGTTGCAGGTTTACTGACAGCTCCTGAGGCTTCTTACCTCTTTTGTTGTCTGTGGTCTTTACAGCACCGTTTTTAGTCTCCATTTACCCATCTCCTCTTTTCATTGATGCTTAACTTTATAAACTGTTCACACATTTTCTCAGTCTTTTTTTGTTTGCTTCAGCTTTTGTTCTCAGACCCTGAAAAATTAATCAAAACTGGATTTCTCCTGCAGTCCTGATAAGTGTTAACCTGTAGTAAGGTTGATGTTACAGCTGGGCTAACACTCAGCTGCTTCTGAAAGGGTCATTTCATCCATTCTCTGACAGTGTGTTCTCACTGCTTAACTTGGGCTAGCTTTGGTGTTTGATACTGTGATAAACTGGTCTGGGGAGCTAGGCAATGGAAAATTAACCATAGTTTTAAGTTCATCTGGCTCTCTGAACGAGCTCCACACATGGTAAAATTAGCACCAGGCTTGGCCTAAGGACAGAGAGCCATAAACATGCAGGCAAGAGGTTGCTCACAGGATTGCTAAAAGAGGAGAAGCTGGGCCATCTGTTTTAGCAGTGGTTCTCGATTAGGTAGGTATGGCTGTAACATCATACCACATCCTGAAGGCAAATACCTTGCTACTTTTGCTTAAAATAGAGTGCAGGATGATGATCTGTTACAACTTTTCTATCCATGGGATGCTTCCAAAGACAAACTTTTTCAGCACTTGCAGCTTTCTTCCTCCCTTATTAAGAGTTCTGATACACTTTTTATTAACAAGAGTTTGTATTACCAATGTTTTAATCCACTTCATTTATCTTAAATTTTTTTACATTAGCCTTGTCACAAGCGTATGATCAAGTACAGCAGCACATTAACCATACCCTATAAATTTAAACCAGAACTGCAGTAATTTCCTCTAAACAGTCTGTTATTCTTCATAAAAAATCAGTTGCATTTATGTTTGTTCTGCATTTTAAGTTTACGAGGACCAGAATTCTCAGTTATTCTCAGCATCAGTAGTTTTTAAGTTTTCACGTAAGGTTAATCTTAATTTTGCTGCGAACATTGTCCAAGCCAAGTAAAGATGTCAGGTAGAGCTTCCTTTGCCAAATCATTGTTTTTTCTGTTTGCAGGTATCTGGAGTGCCAGAGGTGAACTTTAAGTTATTGTGTTATTTCTTCATTAATTACTTACTAATCCATGTTTTATTGTAAGGAAGAAGAAACAGCTCTAGATTTAAGAGTTTATATTTCTTAACAGCATTAGAAGTTTCTGTTTAGTATTTGTCTTCATTTTGCCAGGGTTAGCTGTTTTCTCTTGCATTAAAAACTAAGCAGAGCTGCCCACAAGCTGTAAGGCTATTATCTTTAACTTGGATTTACATATTTGTGCTCTGCTGAGTAGAATAATCCCTTGCTCTTTAATATACTATTTTGTGGCATAGAGCATAAATGTCACATCTCTTTCTATTTTACAACAGCAAAATGAGGCCCAGTTTTATCATTCATAACACTTATGTAAACCCTTTAATACTTCTTTGTTATTAGAGCTGATTCAGATTTAACACTGTAGCAATGTTTTTCATATCATATTTTCATAGCCTTTTCTGTCTATTTCTGCTTCACAAACTTCTTAGGTAGGTAGTTAGCTTCATGATGATTGGTAAGGTAATTATTGAGAAAGCAGAGCCTTTCAGTTTACCAAGAAAGTTTGAAGACAGAAATTGGGCAAGAGTGACAAGTAAGTTGAAAATATCAGGTCAGTCTTAGTAAGGAATATATATGTGTGTGTATATATATACGTATGTGTGTTTATAGAAAGGGGTATGCATATATGTGTGTGGTTTTATGTTTGGATTTATCTGAATCTATTGAATAGATGTCTATGTATATCTAAGTACTGTTTCATAGCTAGAACCTGAGTTTTATGTCAGCATAATTTGTTGATTCCTACTGTGGCAGCATAGAAGAGAATGAATGTGAATGTACAGAGTTCATCTTCCAAAGACAAGTCATGATTTATTTTTTTTTTCTGAAGCAGTAGGGTACAAAGTACCCTAGGATTATGCACTTCAAACGGCTCTGTAACTGTGTTTTTCTTTGCGTTATTATTTGCTCATGGGTTATATTAGGCACCCATTAAGTGAAGTTTTTATCAGAATATAAGGACTCATTCTGAAGCACAAATGTAATGTAAAAATAGGCACTGTTCAAATTCAGTGTCAACTTATTTTGGGAATACAACTGTATTGCACTGAAGAAAGGTAGTATCACCTACTCTTTTAGATACCAGAGTGTGTAGTTCTCGGTATTCTTAGCAGTACTCATTAAATCAAAGTATTTCTGAAGCCTTACCCTAAGGAAGTTCAGTAACTTCACCTTGAATAGCCTCACTGGAATTTGAAACAGATTTATGGCAGAAACATGCAGTCCAAACAGCTGTCACACAAAACCATTTTAAAAAAAACCTGCAAGTCTGGTGAACTCAGAAATCTGTTCTGCATGTTGCTTTGACTTTTTTATTTTTAATGAAGATAATACTAAATACATCTTTCAAGGAATATCTCTAATGTAGGTCTTTAACATAAAGCCATAGCTAAAACAAACTGGTGTGCTTGGACAGATGTGCCTTTTTAACATAGGGCTTAAGGACTTCAAATTTATAGCTTGCCTTTCCTGTGGAATTACAAATAGTTTCATATTGTACGTCAATGAAGGCATAAAAGTCACAGAAAACAAAACAGGATTTGGACGAGGATCAGAGTGTGAGAGAGAGTCAACATGAGAGCATCTGTCTTATGTTATGATCTTGGATTTGATTAACAAATTTTAAATTCTGTCAGTGTAATCTCTCCAAAGCAAAGTTAGGAAATGCCAGTTTGTTTCCTGACAATCATTCTGTTTCTATTACCTGGTATACTGGAATGGAAAGGGGAGGGTCTGGGCTGCCTGGGTTGAAGCAAAGCAAACTGTTCCCTTGGCAGCTTTCCAGCACTGGGGCATTTCCTCAGTGTTGGGGAAACTCATTTCTGACCTGCTCTGGCCTCTTTCTGTCTCATGAATGAGTTAATCTCTCAGGGAAATAAAGGAAAAGGGTTTGGTTTAGTAAAAAGAAGAGGGAGTCTGTAGCGTAAAGGGTAACAAAGCATTCAGATGACATCTACCAGTTTTTATACTGTGTGGTTTTCAGAAAATTCCTACAAGATTGAATAGATTATTTAAAAAAAAAAAACCAACCCCAAAACTAAAAAAAGCAGATTTACAAGACTGTCTGAATTTTAACATTTGAAAAATGCTTTATATAAATGATTTTGCTGGTTTTAGTGATTTTGTATGGCAGTGTCAACTTTAAGTGGAAAAATAGGTGGTCTAGAATTGAGAATATTTTGAGTGGAGCAATAAAAGGAAGTGGAAGGGTGTAAATACTTCATATACCATAATGGATGGATGAGATAATAGTAGCCATAAGTCAGAGGTGTGATCATGACAGATATAAATAAAACAACATCAGAAACTCCAGTTTTGAGTAGAAGAGTAACTGGAAGAGAAAACCGCCTTATTTTGAAAAAATAAAATACAATTGAGTTGGTACTGCTCTATGTGACAGTGGATAAATACATGCTTATTGGTCTGACTGCACAATTTATCATAATATTGCTGTTAGTTTAACAGGAGCTCACCTCGGCCATGCTTTATTTCTTTAAAAGCTGTAAGGTTTCATTAAAATACTCCTCTTTTTTTTTTTCCTATTTTTTCCTTTCTAAATAAGAATTTCTCTGTGGCTAATTTGCAAATGCCAGTTAAATCATGAGGTTTAATATAGTATTCAGAGAGCTTTTTTTCAAATAAACAGCATTTTATTAATTGTTTTCCATTTTTTTTTCTTCTGCCTCTCATTTCAGAACGGTTTGATCACCACTGTCCCTGGGTAGGCAACTGTGTGGGGAAAAGAAACTACAGATTTTTTTATATGTTTATTTTATCTCTGTCCTTTCTGACAGTCTTTATATTTGCATTCGTTATCACCCACGTCATCCTTCGTAAGTATGCTGGTGAAATCAGATTACGTATGTAGCCATTTGCTTGAGTTTTTTATTTTTAAGTTAATCTTTTGATCATTCAGGGTTTGTTTATTTATTTATTTATTTGCCTTTTCTCTGAAGCTTCACAATCCCCAGTGAATCCCATTCTGGTCTACAGTAGACCCTGGTCACGGTAGTCATTGATCTAGTGATGGCTTTGTCTTAATACAGTGTTAATTTTCTTTTTATTTTTTTTCTTTGGTCCTTTTATGGATGATTTATTGGAAAAGCAGCACACATACTGTATGTCTAAGTATACAGATAGTATAATTTTCCTGAAGAACTTTTGTGTGCTTTTAAACTGTAAGCATGGCCACTTGCCTTCCAAACACAGGTAAATTACTAGGAAATAGATTGGAGCTATTTTACACTTTTTGTTGTTTGCCATTTAGTTTTACATCTTTCTCAACTCTATTTTTAACACAAGTTACTTTCATTTGCATAGACATTTTAAGAATAACCAAGTCATAATGGAGTGAATCAGATAAGCTCTAGGAAGGTGAATATTAATGGGTTTGAGGTGGATTTTTATTTGTATTCTGGATTGGGTTTGAGGTAAACTCTCTTTCGGGTACTGTTTTTTTTTCACACAACTAACAAATTTGGTAGCTCCTATATGATGATGATGATCTGATTTATGGAGATAATTATACATCTTGTCTTTAAAGACCTTTTGTATGTTGTGGGTGTCTTAACCCACTATCACTAGGAAGTTTAAGAGTGTTCTATATTTCCATTAATTATATAGGATATTGCCTTGAAGAGTATTTCTTTAATTATTTTGGGAATGTGATCTTATTTCTTTGTATTCTGTATTATGATGGAAACCTGATAGAAGTAATAATTTCCGTTTATAACACGTTTATAAAGCTAACTTGATAATAGCAATATTTAGAGACTGCTTCACTGGAAATATGCTAGTTGTGCTCAATTTCCTAAATTGCTTACGTTGTGCAGGGAAAATTTGTATTTTAAAAAGCAGAATTCCTGCTCTCATTTGTGCGTCACAAAAGGGTACAAGCACTGAGTGGTTCTTCTGTAGCTCAGAAACCCAGCATGTAGTCTAGAATTAGGGGCACCTAATTTTGAGGGAGTCTGGATCAACAAGTTGTTTTCTCTGCCAGATACGCATTTCTAGTAGCAGTTGAAAGATCAGAGATAAGATGTACATATTGTTTAAAAAGGGAAAAGTAATTACTGGACAGAGAACACTTCCCATTAATACTTAAATCCCTGATATGTATTTGGGCATACATGAGTATATACATGCACATCTTTTACATTTAAGAAGAAAGCATGGAGTTTTTTCTCTCTTCTCATTTTGCTAGAATTCAATAGTCGAAAATATCACCAGTCTAACAATGTAAACTACTTTTGAAGCTAGCCTACTTTTATTTCACAGACTACAGTGCTTTTTTTCTTTAGTTTTCAGCATATGAATTAGCAGTATTATGCCAATATTTCATGATCTGTATGTCAAGTAGATTTATCCGGTGGATTTTATCTTTACAGTGTCCATACCTAATTCTAAGTATGAATTAGAGGAGAGAAATTAATTGTGCCTCTGTGTGGTTGAGAAGCACTTTAGCATTGTGTAGGTGTTACAGATAATGTATAGTAAATGTTAAATGCTGAATTGTCTATCAGATGTAAAATATTCTTGGTATGGAGGTTTATCTACCTTGGATGAGAGGAAAAATCTCCTTAGTTATAAAGATTGGTTGGTCCTCAAAGGCAATGGTAGCAGGTATGAATTGTGATTAGTTCCTTGAGGTTAATTTGCTACATAAATTAGCATTCAAAATTATCTACTATAACCTTGACTGTATTAAAAAAAAGAGTGCTTTAAATAAGGTTTTCTTATCATATCAATCACTCCATTCTCTCTGTGTCTATCATGCTTCTAGAAGTCCCCATATTTCCCTTTCTAATAGTTACCACTCAACCATTTTTGTTGTTTTGCAGTCCTGCAGTTCTTCAGTTGATGCTAACCTGTAAACAGGATTCTCAGTTACTTAATCTGCACCTTTGTACTTGGCATAGACTGTGTTAGTGTGTCTGAATGAGTCTGTTTTCAGACCTGGGACTGCGTTTCAAGTCATCCATATGTATTTCCATAAGTCATGGCAAAATTCTTGGTTCTAGAGGAAGTCATGCTAACTTAGTCAAATCCTGTTCTTAACTTTTGTGAAGACAATCTGATCAGGATTACTTTTGGTAACACTTTGTTCTAGATATCCTGTGTTAGACTGAGTGCCTTGTGACAATACTCTTTTGAGAAGGGACTGAGAGATATTTATAGCAACTTGTAAGCATTGATGTTAAAAAAAAAAAAATCCTTTTTGGTTCATCCTAATGGGGAAGTTCCTTCTCTGACATTTTTGATTATGTAGGAAACCTGTTTTGTTGGGTTTTTTAGATGTCTCTTGATTTAGACAAATTTTTGAAATTTCTAACATTTTTTAATACATCTTGCAAGCTGCCATTTTTATAATTTTTGGTGGGCCTAAGTGGTGATGAGATATGAGATACAACTTCACTTTTTGTTTTCTGAGGCATTCATTGGAAATTTGCCCATTCCAGGATTAAGAATATGTGCACACAATACTACCGAAGATAATAAAATGAATTTGTAAGTAGGATACTTTAAAGACATTGTCTTGCAAGATTTTCTTCAATCTCCCCAAGCTTAACACATGTTCAGTGGTAGTGTCTCTCTTTACAGTTACTCAGCTCTGTTTGAGGCATCAGTATTTCAACTGTTTGTTGCAGTGAGGAACCTTCCATTTCTGGTGTATTAGGAACTGACTGGAAGAGTGTGACCAACAGTAGGGGTTAGAGTTCACACCTACCTGCTGCCATTGCCATTAAGGATCCTAAAAATAGTAAGAAAGTAGGGGAAGTTCCATTAGACTTGTCCCTTGAGGCTATTATGAGAGTCTGAAAAGGCTCAAACACAAGGTAAGTAACTTTCACTTCTTAATGGCAGTGTACACACAGTATACACAAATGTATATATTTTTTCTTTTTGTTTTAAAGACAAGATTCTTCTCTCTTCATACAAATCTTCAGCAAATTGACAAATTATCCTTTTTGATTAATATCTCATGGTTCTGGAACCCAAGTGGATGCTTCTGCATCTCTAGTTCATTGGATCGTGCTACTCTTGAGATATTTTCAGCTAGTACTCTCATTTGCGCAGAGGCAACAAGCGCCTATTAGAAAAACCTGTGCAAGTGCAGTAGGAGCAAGATTATAGTCTAGAGAACTATGGCTGCTTCCAGGGTGAAGGGGAGAAAGGTGAGAATCTGGGTTTATAGAATAAATCTTCCAAGTCAGAAAGTTACTTTGAAAATAGTATTTCAAAATACAAAAGTAGCTTATAATTTTTTTTTTTCCATGTTAGGTCTGAAAAGAACAGGGATAATCAGAAATCTTGTTCATGGGAAAGTATGCGTATGTCAGTTTGGTATGACTGAGAAAATACCCTGCAGATGTTAGACCTGATAACTTACCCAAGGTTTCTTTCTGATGTTGTTGCTGCTGAGCAACATATTTTCAGATTCATATTAGTAAATCTATTATATGATTATGTGGTTGATCTTCAAGTATTAATTGTGTTAACTATGGTGAAAAAAGCCGGTAGTCCAATTTCTCACTCAACTGGTCATTTTGGGTTCTGTTTCTACAGGTTCTCAACAAACAGGGTTCCTCAATGCCCTGAAGGACAGTCCTGCAAGATATCCTTTCGCTGAAACAAATTGTAGATCTTGTTGCAAAATAACATCTGAGATGGTTTTGCTTGTTTTCTTGCTGTTGTTGGATATGTGCATTTGGGACTTTTTCAGTTAATGATTTCATCACTTCCTGCACAATAAAATTTATCACCACGTGTTGGAGGTAGGAAAGAGACTTATAACCTGGAGTGGTTTTTATTCTTCATCTTTTGCAGAGTACTACTCTGAGGAGTACTCATGACAAAGGTCTGTAGTTTCTATGTGTGATGGAAATACACTCCATATATTTGTGATAGAATTCATAAATATATCACACCATAGCCATGCTGTGGTTTCATTTAAAATACTCAAATTCCTCTGCTTTTACACCAGAAAGTATCCAAAATGGCTGATTCTTGTCAAGAAAGAAAAAGTAGATTGTGGAACAACTGACACCATAAGATGTCCCTGAAGAGTTCAATTCCTGAAAGTAATCTTATGTTGATTTACTGGTTTTAGATAATTCATTTTCAAGTATCAACTTCTGTTACATAAAAGTATACACATGCATGCACAGGGACTACTACTGTTGTTCAGCCTGGAGAAGACTCTGGGGGGGATCTTATTGTGGTCTTTCGATATGTAAAGGGGGTTCACAAGGAAGGCATAAAAAGACTTTTTACCAGAGCCTGTAGTGATGGGACAAGGGACAACAGTTTTAAACTTGAGGGTAGATCTAGGTTGGCTATAACAGAGAAAGTTTTTACAGTGAGGGTGATGAGATGCTGGAAGAGGTTGGCCAGAGAGGCATCCAGAGGCATCCCAGAGATGCCCCATCCCTTGAAGTGTTCAAGGCCAGGGTGGATGGGGCTTTGAGCAACCTGATCCTAGTGGAAGACATCCCTGCCCCTGGCAGGGGGATTGGACTAGATTATCTTTAAAGGTCCCCTTTGACCTAAACCATTCTGTGGTCCTGTACTGTAAATACTCCACATTCTTTTTTATCACTTCACAGGAGCTTTCTGTATATTTTCTACTCAGTGAGAATGGAAAAGGTTCCTTCTGTGTGAAAGCAGCTAACAATGGAAAAATGGAAAGCTGACATAACTACAGTTGAGTTTCTTCCTTACATTTCTGTACAGACTGTAAGCTTCCACTCCTTATTTATATGTTTTGAAAGGTTTGTGTCTAAATAAACAGTTTACACCATAAAAAGATTTCTTTCCCATACTTGTGCCAAGGAAAACTCTTTTGTCCAATGTACCTCACACAGTTCATTCTTTTCCATAGAAAAGTAGGAAGAAAAACCTCTTACTCGGTCATTTGTAGTTGTGCATAGAGAGCGAGCTCTCTTTCCAGGTAGCTTTTCCAAGTGTCAAATTCTCCACATTCTAGATACAATTTTTGTATGTGTATGTTCCTCAGGTAGAGTCACTGAGGTGTAAACTCTCTTTTTAAACAAACCACTGTTCAGATTTTTTTGGTACAAATTTTACAAAGTACAAACCAACTGTCCTAAATAGCACAACAGTAGCTTCCAATTAAAACAATTGGAATCATTTCTTACAAACGATTATTCTTTCAAACTGTTTTCAAACTGAGAATAGCTTTCAATTGTCCTTAAATCAAAAGGTAATTGTGCATTTGAGGATCCTTGTACAGGAACAATGGGCTGCTTATCCATAGTTGTATTCAGAGATGTGCTGCTTGGAAAGGTTCAGTAGTGCATCTTGTAGAAATGGCCTGGTTTGATAGTGATATGTTGGACAGTTCAATAGTTCGATTACAATTCCTAACAGTAAAAAATCAAATTGTGCAAATAGTATTGGGAATGCTGCTTTGGAGCAAGCCAGTCAATTAAGGCACAGATTGCCAATAACACTGCCATTTCTGTCTTGCTAACAATGCTGTGTGAAATACTAAGGGAGTGTTATATTATGCTAGTAAGTTATGCTTTACGTTGACAATATATTGCTTTTCTGGTTTTGTTTTTTAATTAATGGAGTCATGTTAATCTAACACCTGCTGTTCTAGACATCTTTTTGGATCTTGGTGTGAGGAACTGAAAGAAGTCACTTTCTTGGGGAAAGAAGTCACTTTCAATGGGGAACTAAAAGAGGTCTTGAACTGAAAGGAATTCCCTTTTTTTGTCAGTAGGAATTACCAGGGGAGAGCAATTGACTTTTCAGGATCCTCTTGAGTGTAATCATGGCAAAGACTGTTAGTCATGTGCTCTGACACCTGATGAGGTTGCAGAGAGCCTTTCTCTCTCTAAGGTTCCCCTTTTCTGACCTGATGATTCTTCCTCTTAGTCTTGGTGTGTAGATTCTACCCAACAGTGCTCATTTACAGCTTTCCTTAGAGTTTCTACTCTCTAAAATCCCAGTTTGTAATGTGCATAATGTCTTGGGGTCGATCCCTTCTTTTACGCTTTTCTGAACCCTCTGCTAACAACAGTCTACTTCCTTATCCATTCTCCCTCGTTCTCCTTGCTTTAGCTGTGGCTGTTGCACAGTCAACTGAAACTGCGTTCCTGTGTTGTGTTTTGACTCCACATAGTTTGAGGAAGAGAGTAGTGAACATGGGGCTCAGCAATGCACTATGGTCATCATGCTGCTTTTGGAGCAGATTTGCTCAGAATGGAAATGACTCTTTTCCAGCTTTTTAAACCACTCTGAGTGAATTAGGTTCTAGGGGAAGTTACACAGATGCTTTAGGTATTTCCCAGTTCATTAAGTGAGAGCAGACCAGCGGTACAAAACTCTTCACTGTTAACTACTATTAGGATTATTTATCACAAATACTTACATCCATCCATGCATTTTCCAGTCTGTGTCCCTGTATAATGGTGAGGAGCTGTCATATTTCTCTTCTATTGATAGGTTCAGCGATAAGGATGTTTTTGTATGTTTTAAGGCTGTGTCCTTGTTGTGGAATATTTTGAGTTGATGTTGTCTTGGAAACTGACTTCACTAAAGGTTGATATATGATTATTATACAGATTATTTTTATCCTATTTTTCCCCTTGTCTTGTTCCGACTGATTTATTATATCTATTTTTCTAGGAACCAAAGCCTTTTCTGCTGTTGATTCATGTTCCCTAAAAACAATTTACAATCGAAGTGGTATAGGAGATAACATTCCCAAAGCAGATGTATTCTGAGTTCATAGTATTGTGTGTATGTAAAAATATGTGCAAATAAAAAAACATGGCAGGAAGCTTTCTATAGAAAGTTGCTCTTTTATGCTTGATGATATAAAGTTTAGAAGCAACTTTATTGTCTGATTGCTGAGGGGTTGACTCCTTTAGAGTTAAAGGAATATATGAACTGTAGTAAGTATCCAAGACTGAGTGCTGACTGACTTTCCTAGTATACCAATCTCACTTTTAAAGCCTGGTTATTTCTTTAGAGCATTTGGGTTATGTGGTTTATAAGGATTGGAAACACAGCTAGTTTGAAAATTTCTAGCGGTACACACACATGCATGGGCACACCTTCGCTACCCTCTTGGAGGTGTGGGTGCTCTTGCTGTATGTGTATCTTTGCTACCCCCTACAACATGCAGGTGAGTGAGAAAGCGCCCCATGAGCTCACATACATGTACCTCGGGTGCAAGTCCCCATATGTTGCACCACATATAGCAGTCTGCTGCCTGGATGCAGACTACTGACAGCATCTGACAGGGAGGGTGCTCTGTCTGGGCTAGGAAGATGCCAGCAGAGTCACTTGTGGCTGTACCAAACCAAGTTTTGGCTGCTGGTGTTCCCACTTCAAGATATCTTCTGACAATTTTTGTGATTTTCTTACAATTCAGGCTGATGTCTCCTTCAAAAAGTCATCTTCTAATTCCTCAGCTACTGTTTAATAGCAGCACAGTGAGTTGGGAGTTGACAGTCTTCCTCGTTAATGTGATAAGTTTTGGGTAAATGCTGCTGAGTTTTGAGTATTCAACCCCACCCCAGCTATTTACGCTCACAGGCTTAACAGGAGTTGCTATCTAGGACATTTGCCAAGGCTGGGCTATTCAGGCACTCCCCACAGTTGTAATGGAGAATATATCCAGTTAGTAGAGGGACTTGAGAGAATAAGTGGATTTTATATTTTACTTGGACTTAGTGCACTTTGGTGCTAGTGTTAAGATCCCTATCAGCATCTTAACCAGTAACAGAAGAAAGACAGGAGTCTAGCAGTTAGAAGATACGACTGAGATGCAGTTTCTTTAACTGTTGTTGCTATATGTATGAGCACAGATCTAGAACCCTTAGTCCTGGCTCAGGACTCCCATTGTTCGCTAAATATTTGTACAAGATATCTGTTCAGTATTTGCTATTCAGCTAGCCTTGGGTTACCTTTCTTGTGTTTGATCTTCCTCTCACCCCATCAGAACTGTTATTTACTGTTACTTATCAATTTACCCGTCTTAATACAAGCGTGATGACTTTTACAGAGTGAACATGAAAATTTGAATTTCAACAGTTAAGATCAGAACCACTCATCAGCAGTTTCTAGCCTTTTTCGATCTGCAGACCCTGAATATTTGCTGGTATAGATGCTGTTCAGTGGCCTGTACACTAAAGCCTACTGACAGTGGGCTTGCTTTTCTGAGTTTAATTTTTGCTGACCCCTTTGAAATACCCCAAAGATCTCAAGGGACTTGTGGACTATAAGTTGCCTTCCCTGAATTTTGTGACTGCAACTACTTGTTATCGGATATAACTTTTTTTTTTTTCCTTTTACATATATTTCCTTAACTTTCAATTACTGTGCTGGAAGCTGTGGTGTGTTTTTTCTCAGTATGGTCCATTGTTGGCCTCTCAGGTTTTCACACGTATTTGATCAGCTCCAATCAAACAACTAATGAAGATGTAAGTTCATAGTATGTTTCTATATAGCAACAAGAAGTTTTTTCTCTGTTATTCTTAGAGATGTCCTACCTGCTTGCATAATTTTGTGAATGCCTCAGTGGGAAAGAAGGAAGTAACCTGGTCATGCTTGATTCAATTATATCAGAAGAGATCATTTAGACTGTATTTGTTGTGGCTTGAAGACGTGCTGGTTACGTAGTGTGTCCATTATGATATATACCCACAGGACCTGTATCTTGAAATAGGAAAATAGAGAAGAGAGAAGACAAAGAAACATAATGTAATACAGTATGAAATTACTAAATAATTTTCAATATCTCTCACTGGGAGTCCTAAATATTCTTTGACTCAAAAATTGTTTCCTGTAAAAATTGCCAAGTGTCAAATTCCCCAAACAAAAATTTCGTTTTTTATTTTTCCTTTGAAATTTCTTTGCCAGTCTAAGGTCTAAACCCTCTAGCAAGGAGTATATCATTAACTTAAAGGTCAACTCATTTATCATTTCTGCAGTTTTCCTATTTTGCACATAGGTTTCTGTTGTTTTGGTGTGAAATTGTGTTTAACAGCGTATGGAGCTTAATGTGTCCTCCTCGAACTAAAAGGAGAAATACAAAATGAATGAAAGGAAAAAATAAAGATACCTAAGTAGCTAATGGTATAGAAAGCATATTGGAAATTAGCAAGTAATCTGACAAATTACCACTATCTTAAAATTATTTCATTGTAATTTTCTGTCATACCTTTTTTCATAGGTATCTGGCAAATATAAAAATAGCATCTTTTGGACTGTCAAACACGTTTTGTTGTTGTTTAAGGTCTCTATTAAAATTTTACAATAAATACCAATCAATCAGAAAAAACTCACCAAGCAGGGTCAGAATGAGTTGTGACTTGACATCAGGTATCCAAGCATGTAGCCTGACTTTGAAGAAATCTACCCCATTAGTAAGACAGATGAGATATTCTGGTATTCCTCAGTTGTTAGGTTTAGGCCAACATTGTCTCTCTAGATGGACCCAGAGTGCTTTCACTATCCTCCCCCCACCCTTCCCTGAAATAAATGTCTCTTGGATTGTTGAAAGTCAGATAGCAGGGAACTGCATCAATGTAACATTGAATTTCAAGTAAACTGTTCAGTAATTTCATTTAAAGCATACATTTCCAGTTGAATACAGACATTTCACTCAGGCTCTCAAGTATCTCCAACAGAAAAGCAAGACTAGCTAAAAGAAAATGTAGTATGCCCTAAAAGGTAGTAAATTACTGCAGTTGCTTCACAGTGTTTTAGAGCCATTTGCGAACTTTAGGGAAGATGTGTGGTATTGCACAGCTTGAGATCTTACGCAAGAGTATGGAAGAGAAGGACTCTATTGTTGGCTTTAATGGTATGTTGCAATTGAACCTCTTCTGTAAAATGTGCCTTATCATTTGTAAAATTACACTTAGACCATTATGTTTAGGTGCTGAGATTCCTACTGTGAGTATATTGATCCTTTGAGATTTTGAGTTGTCTAAATCTACAGAGGTAAAGCATGTGCTTGCTTGTAAGATTTTAGAGTCCAGTCTTTTATAAGATCCCAAAGCTCTAAGCTGTTTGGAAAGCGGGATCATGGGTTTTCTCTGGTCTGCCTCTGATGTAAATAGCACATCGCTGCTTTGGTAACCCTTAATTTGTCTCAGCCATTTTCTGTATTGTATTATATGTGATGCGTCTTGTTCATATCTCTTCAGATTAAAGGATCATGGTCAAATAAAAGAGGTAAAGAAAACTACAATCCATACAGTTATGGCAACATCTTTACTAATTGCTGTGCTGCACTCTGTGGGCCCCTCTCTCCAAGGTAAGAGTATCAAAACTATTGTTAGTATAAATGAAGCCACATGATTATTGGTGAAAAAAATATTCTTTGATTGTGTGAGTTTACTCAACAAAAAGTTTTGGTCTACTGTCCGTTATAATTGTTAATTAAGGTTTTTTTTGGTAGCAGAGAGATGAGTTGGTAAATTGTGGTTAAACTAAGTTAGTGGTCAGATCCTGTAAAATATATCTAAGATTCACATCTGAAATGAAAATAAACTTGCTTATCTGATCTTTGGACTTTTGCTACTGCAGTTAATAACTTCCAGCTGTAAAAACCTTCTAATATTTAGCTGTTGCATGATGAGCAATTTGAAAGTATATTAAACTTAACATATCTAACAAATGTGACTTGAGTCACACTCCAATTTGCCATTTTGCTTTTCATAAAAGTATATGACACACAAACTCAATGCCATGCTTCAAAGTCTTTTGTTTGACTTCAGATAGAAATCTTTATTAAAACTGCATATTTCTCAGTATTTAAAATAGCGTCTTAGGCTGATACAAATAGCAGCACACAATTAGATCAGACTGGCATTGATTCCTGTGTTTTAACAGAGTTTGTACATTTTTTTCCTAAATTCAGTGTATCAACATAACTTATTTAGATGCCAAAGTAGATGTAGAAGGAGGTATTTTGAGACCAACAGTAAAAATTTTCTGTCTGTAAAATGTAAATGATAACAGTGCTTTTTTTTACTTTTAATCTCAGCTGTGTGCTGTCACTAAATATTAATTTTTTCTTTAAATTCGGTTAAAGTGGCTTATCAGCAATTACAGCTTAAAATTCAAAATGTTCAAATGCCTTTGAGAAAGGAATGCAGATCAAGAGAGGATCTGTAAATAATCCAGACTTTTCTCAATTTTGTTAAAGATTATGTTTCTCATTTTTAAACCTCTGCTAGGAAATTCAGAATGCATTTTACATGTCCTCAACAGTAACTTTCAGATCCATAGCTGTCAGCATAGGTCTAACTAGTGTTATGATATAATAAATTATATAACTTTTCTGATTTTTTTGTAGGAGTGCTTTTCACATGGCAGATTATAATGTCAGGTGGATTTCTAAGTGTTCTGAATGTACATAAAAGCCTATTCTGCAGACCTTCATGAGGAAAGCTTAAACTGGTCTCCAAATGGTGGAAACCTCACTGACTTTGATTTTTCTATGCATCCTGTTCTTGTCTTTTAAAACTGAAGCCGTCTGGACCCTTAGTGAATGTAGAGGTCCCATAAATCAGCAAATAAAACCACTTCTATGCTGACTTTAGCTCTCAGGTGTTTTAAGGCATTCCTGCCATTATGTCTTAGTAACTGGAACTATAAACCCTATGGCTAAAATTTCCTATCCTGTGGTAAAATTTGTAGTTTTCCAGATGGGAAATAACATTGTTGGAGTCACAGGAAATAAACATTTTGGCCTATGATCAAAAATATTTAGAGCTAGAATTGAAAGCTACATAGAATTTAAAACAACAACAACAAAACCAAACAAACAGAAGTCCACCCTACTTCGAATGGATTGAAACATAACCATTTTTGGGTTGGTTGGGGTTTTTTTTTTTGTATGGAAGTGATATGAGCTAATACGCATGTGTAATATAGTACTTTTGTCTGTACATTCAGCTTTTTATGAGTATTAACTAGCAGAACCTAAGTGAGGTTTATAGCTATCAAAACAAGAGTAAAAATACATGTGGAATTTTAGCAAAATCTTTAGGTGAGATTATTCCATTCTATTTATTTTCTTTATAATCTTACATAGATTATTTTTTACCTATTTTTATTAATTTATCCACAAAACATTTTATTAGATGGAAATAATTTTTATGAGTGCATCACTTTGGTACTAGTGGACCACTATAAACAGCCTTAAGCAGCTGTCGTGAAACACCTGGCAATAAGTAGTCTGAGCGAAAGTTCCTCTTTCTAAATTTTGTGATTAAGTAGCTTTAATTTAGAGGTGTGGAAACTGATAACAAATGAAGCTTCAAAATATATACTGATTTTATGTGCACTAGTGACCTTTGCAATTTGTTTTCACACCCGTGGTTTAAAATTTTTAGGTTTTGTGGTATCTGCTGGTAAGCTTCAAAATCTTTTGTCTGTGACAAAAATCCAGAAAAGTAGCAGTACATGTGATTATGTGGCAGATAGTATTACAAGGAAACAACTACCTTGCTGATGAGTAGAAATGAAGTCTTATACTTCAGTTGAATAAAAGGGAACATTTGAAGGTATTGGCAATGTATTATGGTCTGTTGTAGGACAGAAAATTTTTCACTTTCTTTTTATCGAGAGGAGGTAGTTACTGATCAGAAATATCTGTAACACTTTTTCTTTATTTTGTTTATTCCATAGCTTAATTGATAGAAGAGGATTTATACAGCCAGATACACCGCAATTAGCAGGACCATCAAATGGCATTACTATGTACGGGGCCACACAATCTCAGAGCAACATGGTAGGAATCATCCCATAGTGTTGTTCATCAAGATTCCTGTGAATGTTTTCCTTCTCCACTTTCATGTGAACTAATCGAGTAATAACTAACTGGATACAGCTGACACTCTGGGTGGAATGACATGTTTATTAACAGTAAAGAAAAAAACCTCAAGGCTCTTTTTAATATATGTTTCCCACATTGTAATAGTTATTGCTCTTGGATTCTAAAAAAAAAAAAGAGGCTTTTCTACACTGTTCAGTTATTGAATATACTGGCATTTTGACTTGTACTATTGACACCTGCTGTGTTTTGAACTGGAATATTCAAGTATCATGGACTTGCTCTGGTTCATCATTTTCCAGCTAACTGTTATTTTGTATGGCACTTTCTTCATACTCTATTTCCTTCTTTGCTTGTACGCTCCGGTTTTACATAGACTAATGTGTTTTAAAAAGCAAAGATGAACAAAGAGAAGTTTCTAGGGGAGAAGTGTGTTGAAGAAAGAGCAGGAGGACACTGAACTTCCAATGAACAAAAAAAGGCAACTGGATTGTTACAACAAAAACATCTTTGAAACTGTGCCAATAGTTTTTACTTTGGTTTTTTTTTTCTGGTAGCATTGGCTATCATAATGGAAGATAGGATTTTCAGTGCCAAGAAGAAAAGAATAACTGGAAAGAGATCTTTTTCCAAAGGCAAGCATCTTACATATGTGCCTATTTCTGAATTGTTATCCACATATCTTAATATTATGTGGGTTCTAAGACTTTGTCAAAGAAGCCATGAGTTACGGACACCCTCCCTCTGCCAAAAAAGAGGCGGCCACAAGGCCTTCTGATATAACTCAGCCTTTCTTTTGAATAAAAGAAGAAAAGACTCATTCTTCCCAGACAAATTAGTTTTAGTGTCACTGATAAACTGGTATAAAAGTTTTGCTGTAGTTTCTAAGGTGTTTTACTTACTATTTTGAGGATTAATTAGATTTGTTAGCCCCCTTTATGAGAAAATGTATTAGAGACACAGTATTAATTCTGAGTCTTCTATGAGTTGCAGTTGTGCAGAAGGCAATGCTCCATGCAAATTTTACTCAAAAAAATTGTACCTTTGAAAAGAGGGGATTTTAAAAAAAGGGGGGAGGGAGAAAGAGAAAGCAAACCTTAGAAACATCCTGAGGTCTTTCAAGGATTACCCAAACTTTCTGAATCTGTCAAGGCTTCTTATGTGACAATCATTAAGCCACAGTAATTAACCCCTGGCATTAAAGTATCTTAACGTTATAAAAATTATACTTGCATTGAAAGAAGACGCTATCATTATTAATAATTATTAATGAGAAAATTTTGTGCCAGTTTCATACAAAATGGACTAAATTTGTCTCTAGAAATGGAGAAATCTGTTATGGTATTATTTTAAGTCAAACAGATAGCTGTTATGATTTTAGAGTGTAAAAACCTGTAATTAAACAAATTCTTCAAGGATTTGAACATCCTAGAACATCCCACTACTTGAACTGGAAAAGGCTTCGGTTCTTTAACAGTTACCAGAGTCACTTGGAGATGTGCAGCTTTCATTCCTGCAAATGATCTCTCCGAAAAAGCTTGAAAAATTTAATAAGTCCTGTTTGATATGGAGGAATATCTTTGACTGTGATACCATTTTTCTCAGGGTATTATTCCTGGTTTGTATCCAAGACCAATTGGCTTCTAGTGGCAGCTGGCTATCAGCGTTAAAATTTCTCCCTTGAGTTTTCTTGTAAACTGTCAAAGACCTGCTTAGTTTCCCAGTCTCTCTAGCACTATTTTCTCTTCCTTATTTAAAATCTTTCCTGAGTTGTTTGAAGCATAAGAAGTTACAAATTCATTTCCTGTTGGCAACAATGCAGTGAGACATAACTTTGCCTCCAATTTGTTCTTGTTTCACATTTCCCTTCTTCTTTGTTCTAAGGTCAGCTTTTTTGCTCTTCTTAGTAGACTCTGTGCCTACTTCCAGGTTCCCATCTCTCATCTCATAAAGCAGGAAACAACAAAACTGATTTCCCTATGTTACAATTAAGATCTCAATCTCATTCACATAACAGATTTTCTTTTTTTCTAACAAAATTAATTCACCTTACTGCTAGCTTAGTTGTTTCGAGCCATTCTTTTCAATTACCAGACTTCCTGTTCTAAGTTTAGACAGAAATAATCAAGTAAAATATCATTATTCTATTTAACCTTTTTCCCATGAAGTGTGACCCCTAGTGCTTTTCCAGGCTTTACAGTATCTGTTTCTCTGAGCTTTCTTCCTGGTACACAACCTTAGATTCTTCTGAAGAAGTTTGGGAACAGGAGCACTGGGAACACCAGCCATTCACTTGTTCTCCCCTGGAAAGGACTGCAGAAGGTTGTTGAGTGAAAGGCAGAGGACTACACTTTATGGCAGAAGTAAAGCAAGGCATGCAGCATCCCCTTGTTTGATTTTTTTGGTTGGGTTTTGGGGTTTTTTTTGATTGGTTGGTTTTGTTTCTTTTTTTGAGGAGGAATCTTTGCAAGATTCTCTAGAATCCCTCTTTCTAGAAGTTCAGATGGAAACATCAAAATTTCCTTTGGTGATAAATGGTTTAAATAACAGACTAGCTCAAGCCCAAGATGCCAGTGGAAGCATAACAGTAGAGGGAAGGTCTTTGTGGAAGACAAGGTTTCCTTTTTACCTCATGTCCTCACCGACAAAGGTTAGGGAAAAAATGGAATATGGTTCAGTCTTCCCTTCTGGAAGGTTGCATACCTCTTGGAAAAAGGGCAGAGGCATAAAAAATACTTTATAGGAGCTGAGCCAGGTGGACCACAAAGAACTGGCAAGTTTGAAGGGGATGTATCTGGTACTGCAACTTGTATTATTACAGTTTCAGGTCAGGACAGGCAAAGTGAAATTCCTTGACTTAAGAGCATGTGTAGATCATAGTCTTATTGCATAAATACTTTTTAAATGGCAGAGATTTAGCCATTTATACATCATCAGAGATAATTATTTCAGCAAGTTTAACGCTTTTGAGTACAAGAAATAAGTTACTGGAAATCTGAAGTGTGATCCAGTACACCTTTATGGTGTGTTTCCTTGGATTTTATTCCAGAATACATTACATCATTTTATCTCTAGGTTGAATCTTAATGTCTAGCTGTTATACTACTTAATCCATGTATGTGGGCTAAAATGTCTCTCCTGCCCATTGATATTAAAAGATTTTAATGAGCATCTTCTCTCACACTTGTCTTCTCTCATTCCTTCCCTTCTCTCTTTCCTTTCCTTCACTTCCCTTGAATCTTTTACTCAGTGACTTGTGTCTTTCTAATTAGAATTCTTGTGCCTCACCCAACTAGCCTCTTGTTGTTCTTTAAATCTCTCTGGGTTGTTTAGTATTCTGCTTTCATTTATTTTAATATATCTTTTAGCATATCACTTTTGTATTTAAGCTCAAAATAAATATCAGGTAAGTTTAATCTTGCCAGACACTCCTTTTCAGTGCAATACATTATCTCTTATTCAGGATACCATTTGTGGGGCACCATTTTTGTATTTAACAGCTTTTGTGGTAATTTTGCCTTTGAGACTTCAAATATTTCATATAGGAGCTACCCTACTTGTGCTAGTGACTCAGTTTGTCACAATCTCAGAAAGTCAAGGTTGTTGCTATAATCAGTGCTTCATAGACCTATACTATGATTTTTATTTTTTTTTTTCTCCTAGATCTTTATAAAAGAGCCTGTTTTCCTGTTCTGTCCTTAGAATCTTCCTTATTTTATGAAGAGCTGAAGTTGTATTTACTTTTTTGAAGACTTGGAACCATGCATAATTATTTTTTTCCTGGCACATTTCCAGTGGTTTTAATCTCTTTTCCAACATAATTTGAAATTAATCTGCTAAATTCATTAGACAGCTTCTTAAAATCTTTATCCATGTGACAAGCATGGTCATTTGGAGCTCATGATTTGTAGGTTTTTCCTGCATTTCCCTGTTGCATTTTATTGCTGATTATTTTTACAAGCTCTTCATTAGGTTGATTGCCCAAGTATCTCTCTTCTTATTCTTAAGACATTTTTTTCACATGAAACACTATCTCATCCGTTATGAATTCAGCATTTTCTCTGTATTCTTTCTTTTACCATAAATCCATGAGCTACCATTACATGTATCTACAATTCTGTAGTACTTAGCCTTCTCTTGAAGGCCTGAGTTATTTCTTGGATTTTGATATGGGGTATTTTATTCTTTGGTACTCCACAGAAACACAGAACCTATCTCACTCCATGCACTTTTTTTTAGAGGAATTAGTTTGGTTTATTTTTATTATTATGTCTCTAGGAATTTTCTAATGCCTTATCAAGGGATAGATTTTACTTCTATCTGCCTCTGTGTCACGTCAGATTTATTTCTTTATTTTTAAGAAATTTGCTTGTACTCCTGCATTCCTAGGCATCTCTTCTTCAGTGCTTAGGTAGTTCTTTTTGTGCCAAATTCCCTTATTTCCAGTTCTCCTTTCCTTTCCTGGGTGAAGATTCTGTAGTTAGAGTGTTTGTTTTCTTACTTACACATACCACTGAAAATTGTAGGAACCATTAATAGTGCATGCGCAACATTCATTACCAGTGAGACATACAGGAAAGTCCTCTCCCAAACGTTCACATCAGTATTTGTAGCACTGATCTGGAAACAGCAATCCAGCTGATCCAGGAAACGTTAACTCTGACCATCCTAGTGTACTTTTTCCTTTGCTTTTCATATTCTCGTTATTAGGAGTAAGTATTTCTATCATGACAGTAGAAGGATCAGCAAAGACAGGAGCCCCACATTGCCGGGAGTTTTACAAGTGTGTTTCCTTGTATATTTGATGTCATACAATTTAGCATTGCCCAAACCAGAATTTAGGGCTCTTACCAAGTCAACATTACTACAGTCAAGGTTGATAGAGGTTTTTCATTAAAGCATTTTACTTCAGAGTTAAAATGGATTAAGGGCACATGCTGTAAATCAACTTCAGCATTTTGCTTTGTGTTGAGGTATGTTTTAGAAGCAATTTTTTTGCTTGTGCATACTTACTGCATTTTTGTTCACATCACAGAGCAGTATTGGAGCACATGAACTAGATTTCTTTCAGAAGATGTGCTTCCGGAATGCACCCAGCATGCTCTAACTATTCACGGACGTTCAGTCCATAAGAACAAACAGTAGCTAGTCTGAAGTAGAATCCCTGGAACAGGTATAGTTTCCCCTTTGACTTCAGAGGCGTTTCTCTTCATAGACCTTCTCCTGGTGCACTGTATTATTACTTGCTAGTGGAGCCGTTGACTTGGTGGGGTTTGCGGCTCAGTTGTTGCCCAGTATCTGCAATACCATGATTTTGACTGTGAAATCCTACAGCTGTTGGGAACAGTTACACAGCTCCATCCCTCCACTCTTTCCAATCTATTGTATCCATCTAGTATGGTATTTTTGCATACTTTCTGTTCCTTCGTAGCATTGTCATTCAGTGCTGTCAGTCTCCTCCAAACTTTTTTTGTTGGTACTTTATTTAGAGATGGTGAGGTAATTCAACCTGGTTTTCTCCATCTTGAGAACTGTAACAATTCTTTAATGTTACTAGTGTTTAGAAAACTTTTAACTAATTTAAAATTCAAAGTAAATAATTTCTGGCTTTGATATTAGAAATGTGAAAAATATATTGCCATGTACAACAATTGTGTTAACATGTATGTTTTGTGTAGCTTAGAAAAAAAATTCAGATTTTCCTCAGGAAGAAAATTGAAAAATAATGTTTCCTTAGCTGTTTGTATTTATTATTTGTGAAATAAACACAGAATTTTAGGCTTTGTCTAATTTGCTTTAATTTGTGCCTTTTGATGTGAAAATAAATACAGAGATGGCTAAAAATCTCTATGCACATATATAATTGAACTTACGTATTTGTAGAACTTATTAAACTTGTCTTACCTTCAGAATCTGCTGTTCCTCAGAAACAGTGGAAATTCTAAGTGGAAAATAAAATCAGTAGATCTGAAGTAAGAAGGTATTGGTAGAATAATTTCTACAGTAGATTTTTTTAACTATTTAGATTTCAGTGCTTGGCTTTTTTGTTACAATCACAGGCTTTTTTATTTCATTTGAAATTCTGGCATTGAGTAATTCGTGTGATTAATAGCTGTTAAGACTTTTGGCCCTAAATTTTATTTAGTTACGAGTAGAATACAGAATCAAGAAAAAAACCACCATGCCAGCCCTGTAAAGAAATCCGAGTTCCTAGTTTAGTTTTGTGTTGGCTGTTTAGACCCGAATCTTTATATTATGTGTTGGTTTTATAAGATGTTTTTGAGAACCTCACTGAACACATCCACCTTTCCTAATACAAACCCCACTCTAGTTCACTTTTGAAAGCTGTTTGCAGCCTGTATTTTCCTAAAATATTTCATGTTGGTCACGGTTAAATAGAGAGGGGGGAAAAAAAAAAAAAAAAAAAAGAAGCCTGAAATGTATGTGAATAAGAGGAGAGGCTTTAGAATGGAAAATGAAGAAGAGATATACAGCACCTCAAAAAGTTTTATAGCTGCTTAATGGAGCTTTATGAGGCTACTTATCTTTTCGATATTGATTCAGTTGAAATGCACTAAAGTTGGGCAAGAGGAAAATGAATTCAGATGATACAATGAGTTCAAGTAAATTACCTTCAGCTAATTTAAGACTGTGTACTTGTATTGCCTGGAACACATTAATGATTTTCTTTTGAAGATCAGTGCTGAAGCTTCACTAAAGCAGTAAGTCAGCTGCTACCATTATTTGTTTTCAGTGTACCCCAGTGGTTGTAGGTATTTCTTTGTTATTTAACATGCTGTTTGGCTACTGCTTTTCAGAGAAGATGGATTTTGTTGGTCTTTTTGAAGTTTGAAAATTCAGTTAACAGATTTTTAAGGTCTGCATACTGAGGTTGGTTGAAGGGCTATAGTTTAATTGAAGTAAGCAGGCGTGAATAACAGTATGGTAATCAAGAATGAGTTATTCACACTGAATTACTAATTGAAAGCTTGACTTTAAAAGATGATGACGGTTTTCTTCTTAGTAAGGTACTTATGCAAGATTTTGGCTTTAAGCCTGTGGGTAATCCCTCTGAAATGATATGGGACCACTTCAGTTGTTTGGCTGGCACTGTTCATCATTTTGTGAGGGGGAAAAATGGCTTGCAGCTTATATGAGCTCAATTTATGTAACAGGAAGTGAGTACATTTATCTTTCTGAAAGCATGTGTATTGGAAAATGAGTAACTGAGTAAGGATCTGCCTGACAAAAAATAGTTGGTCTTGGGAGTCTTAAACCACTTAGACATGTTTAAAATACTACCTGTCTACTGTGACCAAGTAGTCTGCTTGCACACTTTCTGAATGTAATGCATGTGCATCCATCATTAAGCCGTTCAGTGGTGCAATTGGAGGACCTGAAAATATCAGAGGAAGCATTCATAGTAATCACACATAGTAGATCATACAGTAAAGGAAGCAAAAGTCTTGCATAGAGTATATCACAGTGTCTTATTAAACTAGAATAGACATTTTAGGAAATTGCTGTAATACTAGTAGCAATAGTTATGATCGGGAATATCTTCAAGGATATTGGATTTTGTAACATCTTTCAGTAACTTGATACAGATAAAAGAAATCTGTCATAAAGCAGAACATATTGCTTTAACAGAATCCTTGAAATAATAGCAGTGAATAGGAACATCTTACCTCTGGATATGTTTTTTTTATTCCGCTTGTTTGCTTCCAAATTTTCTTTGCTGCACTGGATTTATAGTTGTATTCATTTGTCTGTAGTGTTTCTCTTGCATAGCAGAACTGTAGTATGGCAAATGAATCTAACAGGATTTTGAAAATCTGCAGATGTTATAACTAATCAGGCTATGAATTAAATATGTATTGTTCTTCGAAGCTCTCAAAAATCATGCCAGTTTGTGTTAAAGAAGCTTAGTTTGGCAGTAGGTGTACTACCCACTTAGCTAATTGGACATTATTTAAATATCTACCTGTCTTGTCATCTCAAGGAATGAATGATAATTTTGTATAAACAGTTCTTAGGAATGATAAAGAGCCAAAAATGTTCCTGGTAATACTCATTGGATTTATATAATGCTGAATTTGGCTTGTTATTGTGAAAGGACTTGCCAGAAAACTTGTAGTTTGCACCTTGATTCTTCACCTTGTCAAGATTAATTTAATCAAGAAACAACCTAAAAATAATGAAAATTCATGTCAAGTTATTGCATCTGCAGGGCTGCCTAATTTCTACACATCCTCTAGAGTATTGAGTAGACTGTAGTATATTCCTTAAAGTGTATATATAATTTATTGAAATGGGGGGTGGAATTTTTGCTCATAGAGGCTGTATTGCCAGCTGTATCTTTATAAAACTACCTGCATCAAAGGAATTCTTGCTCTGGAAAACTTCTGTAGCACCTTAATTCCTACATGTGAAAGACAGTTATAAAAAGACTCTTGCCTAGTGTTTTTGAACTTGGAAAGATGCTTGGATTATGTCTATGGGCCTCTCTCTGAACTGCTAGCTACTGTAGGGTAAAATGAGTAGTGTGGAAGTGATTCACCTCACCTGGAATCGGGGAGGTTTGGAGGTGTCCGATGCAGTTAGTTACACACAGACTGTGCAGCTAGGCTTTCCAAATGACTTTGAACAAGAATAAGCAAAGCATTTGAATTACAGTGCTCACAAAACACTATATTAAAAGTTACCAAAACCCTTACATGAGCACTGTGAATGTTTATCATAATTTACTTTGATAGTAATCCAAAGCACTTGCTCAGTTATGCATGCTTTTTTTTCCTTGGGCAGCATGCAATGGGATTTTTGGGTGGCTAACCATGGAATGATACTAATGGCTTTCTTTTTTTCTCTTCACACCCCATTCTTTTCCATACCTTTTTGTCCATATTCTCTCTTTTTTCTCTGTTTTGTTTGCCTTCTATGATTTTTGACACCCTTCCATTTTACAGTGTGATCAAGATCAGTGCATTCAGAGCACTAAATTCGTTTTGCAGGCCGCTGCCACCCCCCTACTACAGAGTGAGCCAAGCATAACTAGTGAAGAGCTACCTTTACCAGGAAAGACTACTATCAGTGGGCCTTGTGCAACTTTAACTCTAGGGCAACCAACACCACCATCTTCTATGCCAAATCTCACATCAGATACAGGTTTGACAGACATGATACCATTAAAAGAGGAGCACGAAGGTCATCAGTTTCTCACCCCTGAAGAAGCTCCGTCACCCCCTGGGATGCTGCCAAGTGGAAGTCCTATTACACACAGCCATACAATGCACGTCCTGAGTCTAGCCAGCCAGGATTCATTGCATGAAGACTCAGTACGCGGTCTTGTGAAGCTTAGCTCAGTTTGAACAGCTTTTTTGAACATTGCACCATTTCTTGGTGTCTATACAAATCTGTACTTAACAGGAATGACACTGCAGTACCACTGTAAGACTTCATAACATGCCTATAATGGAAACTTTATCGCATAATGGAGTCTACTAAAAAGACAAGGTTTTTTTTTTTTCAATGGAGCTATGGCATTTTTTGACCAGGTTGTTAATGGTTGTGCTTTGATGGTGACTGCATTTTATTTTTAAACAAAACCAGAAATGGTCAATAATCTTATTTCCCGAAGCCTGGGTACAGCAAGTTGGAAGTCAGCCTGTAACAAACACCATGTACAGTACAAAACAGAGAGATTCTTGGATGTAAGTGTCATGCTCTGTGTTCTATGCTCTTGTAATACACACTTGTTAAGGCTTACCACACTTGTGGCCAGAATGATCTGCACTTACGTGTTATGCTACTAATATTTGAGATAGAAAATTACCATTCCATTTGTTAATACAAAAAAAAAAAAAAAGACTGCAGATATGGATTTGCATGCCACGCTACAGTATGTGTTACAGTGGTGTTGGTATTAAGAGAAAGTGCTGCTTTTTTATTTGTGACTTTCAAAGTGCTGTTTCATTTAAAGACAGTGCAACAAACAAATTAATGGACTATATTATTTTTTCAATTTATTAAAGTTTATTTTAACTTAATCAGTGGTGCCTAGAAGATGGAGAATTACTGATTTGATCATGTTGCATATCATTTAACCTTCTGTTTAAGTGTTTAGAGTGAGGTATTGTGTTGTGCCATACCATGAGATTCTTCCACTCCCTAATGTGATACAATTACCTGTGGACCTCCAATAAAATGACATCCTCTATTTCTTGGACATGTGTACAGTTATCCTTGCACAGTTTTCCTGGGGAGAGAGGGGGAAATCATGACTTGTTGACATGGTTTGTAAAGATTTGACTGGAATATGTTTATATAATGAGACCAGAGCTATGGAGGAAGAGCTGGTTCCAGTCAGGTTTGCTTCAGCATCTTTTATGGTTTTGTCTGAGATGTGTATTTGTTCCCATAAGAAATCTTTATTTGGGAACAGTGGAGTTAGCCTCTGCTTGCACTGTAAATCTATGTTCCTTATCATATGTCTAAAGGGTGAGGAGCTTGAGATTCAAGATGAAGACAGACAGCTTAGTGAAGTAATCTTACATGGTTAACAATAGGCTGTAGCTGCCCCCAGCCATCATTCTTCATTTGTATTTGTCCTTTAATATTTTAAATGGAAATGTTGATTTTTATAGAATTCTTCTGTGTTTTTTTTAAGTACAACAAAAAGGTTAAAGAAATTTTTATAATTATTTTTCATGATGGCTGAAGAGAACCTTAGTTAAGCTGAAAAAGTTTAATAGCTTTAATACTGTATTTACCGTGTTTTCAGGATGTGGAACTTGGATTCTTTCCTCTGGACAAACTAAGTTCAGAATGTACTTTATCTGATGCTTCTGTGGCATGGAAGTGTTCACTAGTTAGGAAATGTAACAGTTCTGTATTGTTCACTGTGGTCATTCTCTGACACCAAGATAAAAATCTTTCTGGTTTTACTTCCATTGTTGAAACTGAGGACAATCAGTCTGCAGGAAATCAGTCACCCATACTATTGAAGCATCAGACAAGATACTGACAAGACCTCTACTTTTTCTAAGATTTCATAAGCAATCTGTTTCTATAATTGATGACGCTATCTTTGACCTAATTCAGCATTGTAGAATATAGCAACACTTTCTGTCTGTAACTGCCATAATGGGTCCACCAAAGAACCTCTGGCAGGTAAGTCTGTCCCAGCTATTGGAGCCACCCTTCCAGCATTTTCCTGAAGCTGGGACAGTCTTGAGTTCTCTCTGGCATCCAGACTGTAGTGACTGACGTGTCCCAATAAGCCCCAAGTAGCGGCATTTATTTCTGTGTCTGCTCCTGAAGAAGAGTCAGTGATGCTTATCGTCTTGATTTCATCTTTCCCTGATGCGTCTTCTCATGTATGAAGCCACGAACATCTGCATTACAGTAGGTAATGGATTGAGGGCTGGAGATACTGGTCTCATAGACCTGGGTAAAGAATCCCAGATTGGAGTTTGTAGACCAGTACTTGACTGATCCATTATCTCATAGTTGGGTAGTTAACTGTGGATGCATTACTCACTATGTAGAAGGACAAGTCAAATACTTTTAATGTGGTACCAAAACTTTCCACTTGTAGCAGTAATGATGAGGATTACTATTTTAAGGAAATTGTTCTTTTTAAGTCTCCCTGAAATGCCCGAGGGATTTTAGGCTTCCAAGAATACTAACTTCGTGACAACATTTGTATGTCATTACCACTGGGGAGTAGTGCAGAAAGCTACTACTACTAGAAAGCTCTGTGTGCACAATAAAATTAGTGCCAGTTTTAATATGGAACTCAAGGGAGAAGGACAGGAATAGAGTCTCTGTGCTCATGCTTTTCACCATCATTTTTTGAACCTTCTGTGTTGTTTATGTGAGGTGTAGGAATTACGTAACAAGCTGGAAACGTGCTACTTCAAACAAATGTGATAGTTATGTACTTGTTCAGATGACTTTTTGTTTTTAAGATGACAGCCTTATTTTTTTTAACATGGTGCCTATGTTTTTAAGCTTGGCACGTGAGAATAAATTAAATACTTTGAGTTTGTGTATCTATATATCATCCCTGTTCTAAGTCTATTTTCCTTCCCATCTCAGCCTTTTTAAAATGACATCTCTAACCTCACTGACACGACTGCCTTGCGAGGACATCTGCTGGAAGATTTCGGAACTAAGTCTGTTAACCCACATGCTGTGGTAATTGCAGTCTTTGATTGACAGCAGGCAGTGATTTAGCAGCAGGTTGATCCAAGAGGTGCCTTTAACAGTGGTTTTGGTCTGTTCCCCTCATCATCATCACAGATGTCTTCGGTGGGCGTTCACTTCATTGGAACTTGTATGTACATCTGGAATGAGTCAGCAAAGTAACTATGGATCACTTACTCTGCAGATTTGATTTTTTTTAATTTTACTTTGAACTGTGATTCCAAAGCATGCACACAAGGGATCCAAAATTATAATCCCAGTGAATACTGCACAGGGGTTTTTTATATGTTTTTTTTCTTTGACAAATGCTATACTAGTATTAAATAGCTCTTTCCATATTAGTTTGATTTATAAATTTAGAACTGAAGCGAAAGTTGATATTTTCAGAAATGTAAATTTTCCTTAAAAGTCTAAAATCTTTGAATGTGTAAAAACTAGTTAGTTTATCTGATAAATATTTATTCTGCTTTGTTTTTTTCAAATAACATTTTTTCCCTTCTAGGTGTCAATATAATATTCTGTGTAGAACAAAATACAGCGCTTCATAAAATATTTTTAAAGGCTCTTTATTCTTGTGATTTCTCAAACACATTTCTGTTTAAAAGGGAGTTCTATATTCATATCAGTTAAACAATAATATAATAAATGTTAAAATTATTGTATTTTTGTATTATAGTGCATCCTTTATCAACTTTTCATCTGTTCATGTTAACTGATGATACAGGTAGATGTATTTCTGCATTAAGTAATTAATTCACTCATTAAAAATAATCTTATAGGTGGAAAATTAGCTGTTTTGCAGTTGATAGTAGTGAATGATCTTAGAAGAAGCAAACTAATCTCAAACCCAAAGACCTATGGGTTAGCAGCATGTGTTACAAGGCAGATGACCAACTTGCGATATTGCAGATTTTGTATTTGTTTGAATCTATACAGTGAGTATAATATTCACGGTAAGTAAATTATTGCTAATGTTCAAAATATTAAATGAAGGAGCATCTCTGCAGAACTAACAAAATGGAGCTTCAGTTTGTCTTCTAATTCCCAAATTCACTACGGCTTGAAGAACAAGTCAGCAATGTTTTACAGGGATCCATTCCTTACTTTAGTTCTTTTCTGGTATAAATTATAAGTGGGAAATCTTGTCATGTATTTGTTGATTTTTCCCTTCTTATTGAGCAGTGGTACACTGAAGATGAACATGGTGTGTTCGGCCATGAGCCAACTTGATTCTTTCTTTTAAAAATCAGTTGCTGCCTGAATGATTTTGTTTTAAGGGCTGAAGTGAAACGAGGTAGTATATTTCAACACACTTTCAAATATTCTTAGGCCAAAAATATGAATGGAATGTGTTTTAAACGGTTGCATATAGATTTAGTTCATTTAAACTAGAACTGTCCTAGTTTTCAGGATCCATCTGGGTCAGGGCTTCCTGGTTTTGATTTTATGCCTGCACAGACATTGCAATTTGACATCTGGCTGAGTGCACTGTCTGGACTTCCAAAAGACTGGTGGGATTAAGTGAGCTACTTAAACATGTGCAAATCTGGATTAATTCTGAGTTGATGAAGCAATTCAGTTCCATCACCAGAAGGCAACTATCTGTAAACATTCAACTACAGAATTTGGAAGTTCAGCACAAACAACGCAGGGTGGGGAGGAGAACAGCTTTTGGATGTGAGGAAGAGATAAAATAGGAATTTCTTTCTAAGGTAGGTCAGAGAGGACGAGAATAAGAAGATGAAAGAGAGAAGACTGAGTGAAAGCAGAACAGAGAAGATTAGCAGGTGATATGGAGGAAAAGAGGAATTACCAGTAAATGTGGAAGGAGGGGAGAGGTATAAACAAAACAGACACATGGGGAAAAAAAGAGTGCAGCTGTCAATATTAATCAATTAAAAAAAAATCAGTTGCTCACAATTCAAATATTTTTGTGAGAAATTTCTTAAAAATCATTCTGGAAAAAAAAAAAGTCAGACTTTTGAGAGAAAGCAACTGTAGCAAGATGATAAGAAAAATGCAAAGAGCTGATCTGCCTTCAAGCTCCTCTCCCCTAATTTTTCCCACTTCTGTTTTGAAAATACATCTGTAAATATAAAAACAGGTGAAAACTTGGTCCCTTTGAAGTTAATGGGAAGCTTAAGACATTGACTATGTTGAAAATGGTAATTGCTTTAGCATTTTGCATTTCCATACTGATAATTGTTGTAGCGTTCTACATTTCCATACCAGAAGTGCCATTGCACTGGGAAAATAAATGGTGTAGTATGGTTCTGTTTCTTGGTGACACCTTCATTACATTTGCTCACCTTTAAGTAGAACCATTTTCCTAAGCAGTAGTCTCACCAATTGGACATGTAACCTGGAATTAAGTCAGAGTTTCTGTGACTAGTGTGCAAATAAGAATTAAGACCACAGGCTAGATACATTTTATGGTTTACAAACCAAAAAGATCTGTCCCACAGATTTATTTACTCTTCAATATATACCAAAGCCAGTTCCACTGGCAACAAAGCGTTAATGCCAGTGTTACCTTGATGCATTTTATGCCCTTCCCAACTTTGGCTACATTGGCTCTTCTGAAAACATGGAAAAACAAAACTAAGTTTAACCCCACTGTAATTCAAATCTCCGTATACTTGAAGCTGGTAACAGCTGCTGGGACTTACCTGTGTGCATTTAGGTGTAGTTATAGAAAGGAGAGGAAGGGACCACCTTAAAGCAACTTGGCTCAGTGATCTGTGTTGTGAGAACTCTTGGAGCCTTTCTTGAGCTCCTCCTGAAAGCTCCATATACAATTGAGAAAAGGATGTGAATTTAGCAGGTTCAGAAGTATCTCCCTGTAGTGTTACACTCTACAGTCTCTCCATAGCAATCTGCAGGGATCTGACTGTGCTGGGGACTGCCAGTTGTGAGGTGAAAGTTGAGGCAGACAATTTAGGTGTCATATTTGTTAGGGAATGAACTCCAAAGGATGGTGGAAAGTTCAGTCAGGGTGGTGGCACTGTTGTGAAAGCACTGCTTATGTGAAGGGTATGAGTAAGTGGTTCCTGTTGTGTATGTGTTCCCTAAGAACAAGGTTTTTGGTAGCAAAGGTGTTAAAGTCCTGTGACCTGTTTCCTGAGTCTTCTACATTGTCAGGAGAGAGAGTGCTAGTGTGCAATGAGTTCACACAGGTTGTCACCAGGAAGGTTTCTTTCTTTCTTTCTTTTTTTTTAATTAAAAAAAAAACCAACCTACTTATATATAGGAGTATTAATTGGATGTAGAAGTAAAATTGGTTGTAGGATTTCTACTTTGCCCTGCTACATGCCTTGGTGTAGTGCAGCAGCTGACCATGGTTCTTGGCTGGAATAGGAAGGGCAGAATTCCTGACAGAAACCTTTTTTTTTTTTTTTTTTTTTTTTTTTAGCAAAGTGTTAAATTTCCTTCTAGGTAGGTCACAGAAAATTAAAAGCATGTTCAGTAGTGCTGACTAACCAGCTGAAGTTCTGTCATGCAGAAAATACCTAATATTTTTGTGTACTTGGTTTTCTTTCTAAATTGAAAGGAAAAACAAGGTTCTGAAATTTTCCACAGATTCTGAAAACTTCAATTGAAAAACCTTTTGGAGCACAAATGGTGTTTAATCTTTAAATAAATAGTAGGTTATGTATTTAGAATTTAAGTTGTTATCTATATGACTTTTCAACTCTAGTGAAATATTAAGAGAACATCTCAAAAGTCCTGTTGTTTTCATGTTCACAATGTCTATCTTTTATTAGAGTTACATTTGAAGAAGAAAACAAGGTTAAATGCTTTATTCCATAATTACATGTTTAGCAGCTGTTTCTAATAGTCTTGTCTTACTCTTGAATATTTTTTCTCTCATATCAAAGATTAAAATCCTCTTCCATCCCTAAATCAATATTCTGTAACACATCATACCTTGTTTTTTAATTAATTAATAATAAAACTTCCGACAGGATAAGTCAAGAATACTAAAAACAGCTTACACAAAAAAGAAAAACCCACCACACATTTTTAGTACTTGTGTCACAAAACTTAACTGCACAATAGTAATGGAACTAGTGCAGTAGATATGAGATGACTTGCTCTAGATTCCAGATTCTGATATCAAAGAGAGGCAGAGAAAATTCATATCTTCCATTTTAGGGTATCTTTTCCCTTCCATCCTCCTGTTTCCCCACCTCCTCAGAAAATCCTGGGGGATTTTCAGGATCCTCCAGTCTGTCAAGACAGATGCATCTGGCTCAGCTTTTACTCGCTTAGTCACACCCACCCCTCTGTGTGCTTACCCAGCACCGGGGTATGCAGCTGCCCTTACGTCTGTGGCTCCTCAGAAACCCTCAGTCTGCAGCAAAACCAGCCCAGCTTCCTACTGCCCTTTCACGTGGGGATGCTCTTGAATCTGCCATTGAGCTCACCAGCAAGTATTCCTGGAGGCGGTGGGAGGCACACAGCAATGGGGAGGAGTTTCTCAGTTGCTTATTATGAAATTGCACGGGAAATTTGTATTTTCAAGACCCCTATCCTTTTATATAATGAGATTGAAATACATTCTTGTTTAGGGGCATGGAGACAAGAGACACACACTGGACATACACTTGCATAGGAAATCAGGCTGAAAAAATTACTAAAAGCTTGTGTTGACAAGCTAAAATATGTTATAGGAAAGGTGAGGAGGGAGTGAGAAGACATATCCAGAACATTTTGACAAAATGCCTGGGACTACATTTCTTCTGGCCTTTGGTTCTGTATGTACCCACATAATTATTTTAATGCGCTTTTGAAATTAATTTTCCTGTTATTTCTCCTTAGCTTCTTCAGCTCATATTGTGGGGCAGTCTTGCAATGCAAACTAGATTTCTTTTACATAAAAAATAAACCAGAAGTTAGGTTCCAGCAGCATACCTAATGCAATCCAAATGCTAACAGGACCAGGCTGGAGCTAGTCCAGAGTTCCTGTCCTTAAAACACATATGGTGTGGAATTCAGGTCATCAGCGCCAAACGTCTTGCTACAGAAATCTATGCATATTAAGCTCACTATTTGCGAAAGTAGATATAGCCATAGATAGATTTCCCAACAAACTTGTTCTGTTAATCTGCTTCATAATGCTGAAGTTGTGCTCTTCCTTATTTTATCAAAATACCTAGTAATCTTTCAAAATTACATTCTGTTTAATTTATGGGACATGTTTATTTTAAAAATTAAAAAATATAATAACATATTATAAAAGATATAATAAATATACTAAGTATATATATATAAATATCTAAAATTTTTATATATAATATATATTAAATTAAAAATATATAATAAAATGTGGGGGGGGTTTAATACAAAAAAATGAGGAGGTCATTAGCAATGTGCCCAGAAAATGCTCCTGGAATTTTGTCAAATGCGAGACTAACACATGCGATTCAGGAATGCACTTTCAGTAGCATCATGTACCTCCGAAAGCTACCCACTCGCTCTGACAAGTTGTCTAGGTGTTGTAGGGCCTGATTCCTTGTACATACCAGTTTCATTAGTTCATGAGCCTTAACATGAATTATTATAAAGAGATGGTTTCTGCTGGTAAGGCTTTGTTTTAATTTATGCAAATCTGTTTGAAGATATTAAATACATATTATTTTAAGTATTTATGTTTTTTCTGAATCATGGTAAATTTTGTTCCTCTCCTGTCAGCTCAGTAGTCAGTTGCTCTGATCTCACATTCTTGGCACAATAATTAATGATCCTGATGCCTGAGGAATGGATTCATGTTTTGAGACTGATATTCTTCCTACATATTTCCACTGGCTGTAACGACAATAGCACCCTACAGAATTGTACTAGCACATATTTCAAAGATAATTAAGGAGCACAGCGCTAATTAGAATACATCCATGAAACATCTTAAAGATGGGTATTTCTCTCACTGTCTAAGGAAAGAACATCAGATTACATTAGAAAAAAACAAAAAACCATGGCATAGTGTGTTGGATTTTATCTAGTGTCATATGAGCAGTATCACATTCATACAAACTGATACTTGTCTGTGGTCACTGGTGTTAGTGGGAATGTAAAGCAACACAAGTTTAAAGAGGTAGTCTCGAAGTCTAATTTTGTGTCTTTCTACTGAGATACACAACAACAAGTTGTTACTGGTACCAGTACAGTGATACATAAGTTGCATATGCGTTATGAGGAACCTAAGAGCGGGGATGCTGCACGGAGCCCGTGATATGATTCACAATGACCATGTACAAACTAAGCACGTGTACAGGCCTAAAATTACAACTTGTTTGTACTTTTTTCTAGATATTAGCTGTTGACCCAGCATGCTATTCATATTATCAGTGCTTGAACAAATGTTTATAATGCAGATGTTCATACTGATAATTCTATACTAAAACACACTGTAAGTAATCAGTCTCACATCATACAAATTTCTTTCTTGCTTTTTCTGAAGCTGACTTTTTCTTATTTCACACAGAAAAAAGGGGGAGGGAAGGAAAAAAGGGAGGACTTATCTTTGATACCAAAAGCTATTTTCTTTTTTCATCCTTTCCCCACCTAGAAACCAAACTATACCTGAGACTAATGACTTTTGTTTTGCTGCTCTGTGGTTTGGTAGCCCACAGGACTGATGAGGCTGCTCCCACAGTAGCCAGCAAGTTATCCGTTCCCAGCATGCTGCTCATTCGCACAGGTCATGCTGACTGGGAGCTGGTTCTGACCATTGCCCTGAAGTGGACTGGTAACTATGAGCCAGATAGTGGTTCTCACATGCTGACCTGTTTCCTTCTACAGAATCCATATGGTTTAAAGGATAGTATCACTCAAAAAAAAGAGAAAGCTTTTCAAATCATTCTCCAGGGTCGTAATTAGGTGGGTTTATATAACTGAAATGCTTGAGCACTAACATACAGTAAAGAACATGCAGTGTAAAATGATTAGTTATTAAGATGAAGTTTACAATTTGTGAGTAATTTATAAATATAACCGTGTGTGTGTAAAATTGGAATTTTGGATATGTAGAGTGCTGGTAAGTTTAGATAAGACATGGAATGTCCAACAGAAGAATACAGCTCAGAGGACAAAATCACTGACCCAGTGCAGGCAGCCCCACTTAATTTATTTTGGGTTTACCTTTTCAGGGGTACATAAATGGGAAATACTGTGTTGGTGTAACGTTATCCTTGATATATGTAGACTTTTGTAACTAGATGAGCCATATTTCTGAACAAGGTAAGAGATTAAAAGAACACAGTACTACTTTTTAAAAAACAAAACAAAACAAAACAAAACAAAACACACACTTTTCAACTTTGTGTCTATTATATTGGATAATGTGGGACCCAAATCAACAATAAAATAAATATCCAAGTTTGATGTCTTGCCAAGGTGCTGTGTTGACATCACAGAGCCAGGTGCTGTCCCAAGATGGTATTATGGTGTAGATCTGAGATGTTTTTTCTGTCCTCACAGATTTAGGCATTTTTTGCTTCATTATGTTCAGTGGTAAATCCATTTTCTAATGGACAATGTAACCAGTCACAGTTCTGCCCCAAATGTTTTCAGGCTTCTTTTCTGTCACTTGAGTTGCATAAATACTTAACCTTTACAATTTCTCCTGCAGTTGTTTCTTCAAGGTGGCAATGACTGATTCTGGATGTTGCTCTGTTCTGCTTTGTTTTTCTGATTTGGTTGAGACGAGGATGTTCTACTAGGAAGTTTTTCCTAAAGGAACATTTAGCAGTGTTGCTCTTTTGATTTCTAGTTGGACCTCTCTGGAGGAGGGATCAACTGTAAACAGAGTTTCAGTATAAAAAGTTTCAGATGTTCAGTTCTTAAGTTGGAAGATGGTGAGGTCTGTAGCCTTCCATTGGGCCTCAAATATCATGTCTTCTGTTTGAGACTGGACTTTGTATACTTTATTTTTTTTCCCTGCTTGTGTAGGTTGTTGTTGGTTTCCGTAGTGAACATAGGAATTCACAGGTGTAATAAAGACACTGTTATATTTATGATCAAGTGTGCGGATAAATTTTAACTTTTTCTGGTGATTCATGAACTGAAAAAAGTTTTCCCCACAGTTGCATAGGTTTCAAAGAATAGGGGAATAAGATTGTGTTGGTTTTGTCAAATAAATATGTTTCAATAAACAAATTAAAAACTACATTCAGTTCACAGAGGAAAAGAGATGCTCTGCATTTCTGGAATTTTTAAGTAGTCCTTTTTTCTGGCCACACTCACTTTTGTTACTTGCACTTATAGGTCACTTGTCATCACTACTCTGATCAGTGTAATTGCTCCCTGAATTGGAAACACACCAATTTTGAGCCTGAGCTAGGTGATGGAAGAATTTATTGCCGCCACCTCTTCACTTGAAGGCCTTGGGCTATGAATTTCTACCCATGACTCATATTTTCTGTGATGCCCTTGCCACAGCAGCATGACTGTCTCCCACAGCCCTGCAATGCCACTCTGTGTATCGCTGCAGGGCATTATTGTGGCCTGGCTGCCAGGCCCTTGCTGAACTTCACAAGGATCCTGTCAGTCATCCCACCTGCCTTGGGGTCTATGACTGGCAGCCCTGCCTTCAGCACCTTGACTGAACCCCCAGCTCCACTCAAGCATGCAGCAATTTGTTGTCATTATTCTCAGGTAGCTTCAAGGTTATTAGGAGGATGCACACCCACAAGAACACACATAAACTCAGGGTGATTGCCTAAGTATTTTTCCTAAGAAAACCCTTCTAAACAGTCCATACAGTTTTGTTTTATGCTTTGATTTTCTTCACATGCAAGTCCACCGTAGCATGGACTTTCAGCCACGTACTTCTAATGCTGACTAATATCTGACTTCTTTTTCCCGTTTAAAGAAAATATGCCTTAGAATAGAGCTTCTTTCAATGTACTTCTGCAACTCCCCAGTGTTTCTGAGTTTTATCTAGGATAATTCCTTGAATTCATTTGAAAGCCTGCTGAAAGCTTCAAGATAGCAGATTACTTTGTGTAAGTGGTTTGGTAGACGACTCAACCTATAAATTATTTAAGTACCTGTCTTTCCAGAAGGGGTGAAGCTAGGTTATATGTTCTATAATTCAGAAAACACAACACATGAGTGAATAGGCAAATACAAAAAGAAATATGATTCACCCAGTATTAGAACGAATCTGTTGCTCATAACTTTTTTTTTTTCTTCCATCATTGTTCAGCGTTCATCATTCTGTGTTCAGTAATATCAGGGATGTAGGATTATGCACCCAGGTCTAGAAGACAGCAGGAACAGTAACAACCCTGGTTAATTGTAGAGTTACATTGCAGCATTTAAAACTTACTGGATTATAGAAACAAATGTTATTTGTTGTTTATTTATTTCAGAATAATTTCTTATTTCAGTACATTTGAGTTCAGTGATGTGCTAGTTCAGTCCTACAGAAAATTTAATGGTTCTTTTCTGGTGAAAATAAGTATCTGCAGGAGATATCTGTGCTGTAAATAAGTGTATTCTTTGTCAGATCATGTTAAGATGTATGCTCTTCCATTTGTTTAAGTGAGTGTTTATTTACTGAAGTATAATTCATAGCTACTATCTTCTCGAAGTGGAAAGTTTCCAGGCAATAATTATGCCCACTTGCAACAATATCAGAAGTTCCTACTGCAGTTTTTAGTTAAACTGGTGAAAAAGCGCTCTATGAAATGGACCCACATGATACATGTGCATAATTTCAGCTTCTGTGTCTTTATGTTGTGAAGACCTTGTTCTTGAAATGGGAGTTTAACTGGGAATTAATATATTATCAAAGAAAAATAATTGCTTTTTTCAGGATCTGATACAGACAATTATGTAGAAAACACTTCTACATAATGAAGAATTAAGAGAACACAAAAAACTCATCTCCACCATTCATAATCATTTTTTACAACAGTACGACCTTGCAAAAGGACTGTAATTCCTTCTGAGAGCAACATTCTTTTTTTCTGGAAAATTTTGTGTCCTATATTGGCAAGCATTACATCTATAAAAACATGTGTTGACTGAATTGCAATAACTGAAGAATTCATGTTCTGGAGGAGGAAAAAACCACACACAATTAGCAAAATGGTTTGGAGTTGCTAGTATACGGTAGCTCTTTAGTGAAAATAATAGAGTTTTGTGGTTTTGAGGAAAAAACAAAAAAAAAGACCCCACTTCCAAGAGAAAAAATTTTGTATGCAAGGTCTTCTGAAATTCTTTTCCTACCCACCTGTAATGCTGCAAAATTGTCTAAGCAATTTGTAGTTTTACCTGTTGTGTGTAACAAGTGTTGGAAACTAGCACACACCGTATTACACAAAAACTTGTAATCCAGTGGTTTGATCAACTAAGATTTAGATAAGTTTAACAGTTAGAAACAAAATCCCTTTTCATATGACCTGTCTATTGCTGTATCTGCCAAGCTTTGAATCACTGCTGCCTCAGGTTAATGTTTTACAAGAACAATTAAGTAAATAGGTTTACATCAATGCCAAATTCAATTCTTAAAACACAGAATCAGTGCTCTTCGGTGTTGAGAGTTAGATGTATGAGAGCACTAATAAACAGATTACATTTTGCTGTTCTCTCTTGTTTGCTGTTTTAATGTTGCCCTCAGTAAATTCTGGGATTTGGAGTTTTTATTTGTCTCTTATAATTTCCAAGAAAGTGAGAAGCTTTTATGTCTTTTAGGAAATTAACTGTTGGTTTTTTTTCCTGCTTGAAGCCTCCCAGTCTCAAAATTGGGGTCATTTGTTCTAATTTAACCCATGTCCTAGGCTCTGTGAACAGAAAGTTTAGCTTTACAAGGAAGTAAAATGTGTTTTGTAAGGGTAGTTTTTTGTTTCTCACCTTCATTTTCACTGTGAGGAAACTAAATTAGAGATGTGTGGCCCAGTAAAGTCATTAAACTGGTATTAGTACTGCAGTAGATTATATTTCATAGAAAGCAGAAGATATGGGTTGGAAATGTTAAACCCCAGGTTAAATTCGGAAAATAGTCACTGAGAATGCCTGGAGGAGACACTGGAAACATCTAACCCATCCTTGTGTCCCAACACATATGAATACCTGTCTCTAACACCTGAACAATTCTTGCTTATACTGTGTGTAATGAGGGAGACTTCACAACTTCTCCAGGCTTACACCTTCTGTTGCTTCAGTAGCCTCACCATTAGACACGTTTTCTTAGTATCTAAATTAAATCTCCCGCCAGGTAACTCAGTACCATGAGTGTCATGGCCATTTGTGGTGTGTGGGGCAGATGGTACTTTTCTCCACACTGGCAGCTTTGTTCTCCTTGGGCTAGTTTGCTCTGGTGGGGCTCCAGCTCTGTGGCCGTGCGCATTCCCCTTCTCACAGCCCTTGCTGGGCCAACAGCACCCCATAAAGTGCAAGGCCTGTGGAAAGCCAAATCTGAGACTGAGCCCTACATCCTTTACTAAAGCACTGCTACCCAGCCAACTCTACTTGCTTGAGCCATGTTCTTTGCTGTTTCCATGAGACATCTGGGTCTGTTCTGTAAAAAAGGAATAATTTATTTAGGAAGGCTTGTGAGGCTTGATTAATTCTGTTTGGAAAGGTCTTTAATGGAGCATCTTACAGGAGATTTGGAACATCTTACCAAACTTGATTTGATTTTGAAATTTTTTTTTCTAAGCTGTAACAGAGGTGAAGCTGAACAAGTACTTAGATCCTACTGTCTTGCCTGAAAGCATAGGGAAGAGGATGAAAATCTTCAATAACTTAGTTTCAGTGGATGCATTGCGACAGTCTATTTATGCCATCTTGTCCAAAATTCATGAGACAATTGGTATGATTCTTTGGAAAGAAATCTTGTTGTCATCATGCAGTCATGGTAAAGTTTCGGTACAGGGCAGATCCCTGATCCTTACTATGAAAAGACAGCTAGTGTGGAGGACTTCATCTTCCAGACACCCATGAGAGTCTGTTGGTGATGATCATATAAGTCTTATGTTAGACAACACTGCACAGTGACAGAAGAGGCGTTATGTTGGTACATCTCTGTTGGATACTCTCAGCTGAAGTGCACTCAGAAAGGCTGCAAAGCTGGATGGATTGTATATGTGGTCCTGGTGGTTCCTGTGCTCTGGAAAAGGGATACTTCTGTGAGGTATTTGTGTGATGTTCTGACCATCCACTGAGTATCTCATTCCGTGTGTACCATGTCATGTCTTCATCTCATTCAGAAATGGAGGTCTGTTGGGAGTCTGATGGGGGAGGGGAAGGGGAGAAGGAAGGAAAGGGAGAAAAGGAGGAACATGTCTCGTATTTCTACAAGGATGAACTAATACATGGTTTCAGTCTAGGTAAGGAGGTTATTTGTACAGTTCTGCGCTTCAGGATGTGTTGTGCTGAAATCATTTGGATATACGGAGTCTGCTTCACTTCTACATGTGAGTTCTGCTTGCTCACGCACAGAGTAAACTGTTTACCCTCCAGCAGCTGCCTACTGATATCTCTGGGGAAAGGACCTTAAAAGCAGCATTTCCCATGCTTTCACCCCAGATAAAGCTGCAACAATAGCAAATACCTAACCAAGTGCAACATGATACAGAATTTCAAGTCACCTACCAGTTACAAAGCATTTGTGGATTTATAATGTTCAGTTAGTCCTTCGGGCTTCCTTCTCAGTCATGGTGAACACCAGTGCTCCCCAGTAACGCTCCAGTAAGTGCTGATTCTGCTTGTTCTGGTGTGCAATATCCTGGTGCTTAGCTGTCCGAGAAGTAGTCCTTCCTCTGAGCACTGTGAACAAACTGGCCAGGTCAGGGCTCCTTAGCTCCCTCCCCTCCCATACTGGAAATGCAGCCTGTTTCTATGAGAGAGATTTATTGCTGCATTTACTTATTTATCAGAGAGCTTGAATTAAGCAGCGTTAGTTGTTTTCTCTAACAAGAGAGTTTATAGGGCCAGAAGGGTGCTATTATACTAACACTGGCAGGTGGCATGTGCCTTAATACTGTGATTCATATGGTGCTGTAAGGGCATTTAAAAAATTTAAAAGGGAGCTCTAAGGAGTGGATGAAAGGTGTGTAGGCAAGAAACTTTGGGTATATATACCTCCAGCTGCATTTTCAACAGTTCACTCTTTTCCAAAGTGATTTCAGTTATTATTTACAGATGGCTTGATGGGGTAAGAACAGATAGTTGCAGAGGAAGAGAAGTATTAAAGACAAGTAGAGCCTAGAGTGCAAGTCAGGCTGTGGTTCATCTCAGCACTCAGCAGAAAAGTGCTTCTGAAAAGAGAAAAGACTGGCATCTCAACCAGCAGAGGTGAAAGTAAAAGTCCTCAGAAATACTATAAAAATGTCATTGACCCAGAAAGAAGAGCTCTGAACCAGCTACTTGGCTGCAGCTATAGATTACACAGGGATTCGGGGGGGAAGAAAAAAAGGTAGGAAACAGAAAAGAAGTAATAGCCATTGCTATAAAAAAAAAAAAAAAAAAGACACTTCACATGATCTTTCAGGTTGTGTTTCTTGAAATTGGAAAGCGGAGAAAGCCCTGCTCTGAATACAAGACAGTAGTACTAAGGGGTTTTTCTAAGATTGGGAACCATTTAAGGCATGTCTGCACAGAAATCATCGGCTAATTAGTCTTGGTGTTCAGTCAGTAGAGCCAATCATCTGGAGTAAGTGTGCTGTGCAGACCTACCCTTAGTGACTAAGGCGTAGGACTCAGTTCGGAAGCTGAATCACTGGCGTGCTGTGCGATCTCAAGCAAGTTGTTTATTGTCATCATGTTTACTGTACCAAATGTTATACAAACTGGTTAAGTTCATTTGGGGAACTAATGTTGTGTTACAATACAAAGATGCAGTTCCCAGGAAGAGAAGCAATTTCGCTTAATCTTCTGTTTCCTCATACGTAAAATGTGGTTTCTTGCTCCCTCCCTTTCCCCCTAGAGAAGAGTCGTGTTTAGTTAAATTTACTTAGTACAGTGAAAACACATACCAGTGGTTTTGAATTTGACAATTCTGGGGTTCAGGTTTATCATCTTCTGCAGTCCCCAGGTGCTCCAGGTTGATAGAGTAATGTGGTGTGGTTTAAGTATACACTGCATTATAGCATTACCATGGATTAAGTATTTTTCATGCAGGCACTTACCATATGTATTTAATATGTGCATATGTACGCACATACCTACACCTGCAGACATTGCAATAACTATAATTGTGTGTAGGTAAACATGTGTTCTGATATTAATAGTCATGGCAGGTTACAGGCAACAAAGAGAGGAAAATTGCTCCCCTGACTATCTGAATTATTGTCAGGCATTAAACTGCCTCCATTCGGGGATGCTTTATTCTTGTGCCATCTCGTAAGGAGAGAAAATGTGACAATGTTCATAAATTGATATGTACTTTATTAATGCAAAGTGGCATTATATTTCTTAAGTGAAATGCATTTTCTATGGTTCACTGCTGAAAGTAGGTCTGTGGTAACTTGGGCCATATGTTAGATGGCATACAGGGATTTAATGATAGCTAAAATATCAAGAGGATAAAGTCTAATGATTTCCAAATTCTATTTCTCAGACTACCTGCAATTTTTGAACTTCATGTTAGTAATCAGTTTAAAAAAAAAAAAAAAAAAGTTGTTCTTGTTTGCTGCTACTGTTGCTGCTGCAGTGGACTTAAGCCCAAATTTTTAATTTTTAAAAAATCTATTACCTTGGTAAGAAACAAATGGCTGTCGTTGTCACAAAGATGGTATCAGTCACCAACAGAAGGGAGAGCAGCCGTTTTCATAGTCTAGGAACAGAACTGAGAACCTCTGGCTCTGCCAGACTTTTCCAGGCAATGTAGACAGCTGCCAAGCCACATGATTTTGTACTGAGCTGAAACCTATTCCTGCTCTTCCAGAATCTGTGCAGACAGATTGCAGCCCAGGTTCAGCAGATCTCGGTGCAGCTCTATTGGCTACATTATAAATCTGTCCTTCAAATTGCTGAGAGATGCACAGGGGTTCAAATATGCCAAGATGTTGAAATGCTAAATCACGTCTCTCCTCCCCCAGCTGCCTCTCCAAGGCTTCAGAGAAGTACTTTTCTGAGGCATATTGCTGGCACCTTCCAGATCCTGAAACAGTTTTTATGGAGTCTTGATTGTTTATACCACAGTGCAAAAGAAATGAATCCTACACAATGATCATAGGCTAGATGGTACAGCTCGGGGGGGAGATTGTACAAAAGTGACTTCAAAGCCTGTGCTGCCCCAACCAGTGATAGCTGCAAGCTCTGCTGCTCTCTGAGTAGCAGGTTCGTGCCCTATAACGTGCTGCAGCCCAGGGTTAGCTGATAATATCTCAGGAGTCCAGTCCAGCAGAAAGAGCTGTCAGAGTGCAAGGAGCCAGGCTTCCTCATCCAAGAGGAATGCAGTGCAGATGCTACACAGTCATGGTGCCACTGGAGGTTTACTCTCCAGTGTGGAGACCTTGCAATGACATCAGCCTTAGAGCCTTTTATTGCCACCAGGGTAGTTCAAAGCAGTGGCCATGTGAGCTAGAATCCAGGCCAGGCCCTTTTTAAGCACATAGGCTTGGAAGAGAAGAGGAAAAGTTCTGACTTTTCATACTTGGGCTGTGGCCTGAATTGAGTATATGTCATTGTTGGCATAGATCAACTATATTCACTAATGTCTGGCAGATTTGTGTGCCGAGAGAGTTGAGAAGCAGTGATAAAATGGTATTGTCCTAATGCTAAGACTGTTCTTAGCAGATGCGAAATAGGAGAGGAAGACAAACATCCTTTCAACTTCCTTCCCTTTCAGTCTACATCTAAGCATCCCCCATGTGGAGAGCAAGTTTCTGCATATGCCAAGTATGCCAATAACTATGATTCTTCCCACAACTTCATGGTTATCTAGAGCTGAACACGTGCCTGTGCTGTAGCTATCCTTATTATTAGCCTTCTAGATCCTCATTATTAGCTCCTAAGAGTGCACAAATCGTTATTTTCTGTGATCTGCATTTCTGCATGGTACATAGGTCTATATCCTTAACAGAGTCTTATTTCTGCACATCATCATTTGTCCTTTCAACATGCATTTCAAGATGATTCAGATATCTTCATGTTGACTAAAACTACTACTACTACTTCTCTGTGAAGGAAAGATGTATGTTATTTTCAGTCCATCATTAAATTGTGTTGAAATTTGAATGACAATTTTCCAGGTTGCAGGGTTGTTTGGGGTGCTTTTTTGATTGTTTGAGTTATTTTGATAAGCAAATAGATTGCGAAGAGAGGAGGGGTTGTGACTTCAGTCAGCTGATGGCAGTGATATATGTCTGCAATAGATGTAGGGGAATGAGGGCCAGCTGTATCTGCTTGGCTTGCAACCACTCTCCAAGTGCCCAAACAAAAAAGAAAAGATGCTAACAGCTCAGTAAATTTTATTTCATTCCGAAGCATTTGCTCTATACAAATCAGCTTACTAAAATATTAATAACTTCTTTCCTACTGAAAACGTCAGAAAACATCAAAGAACTTTTCTAGTTAAGTTCATCTCAGCAAACTTCAGGAAAAAGTTTTTATGTCTCTTTCACTAGCACTAGTGTAAAAGTAAAAAGCTGTTATGTAGAAGGGATTTGATGAATAACATATTTTTCTTCCCTAAAAATCAGCTAGCAGGTCAAAACTGTTCAAAAGGAACGGAAGTTAAATATTTATTTCTTTTAATTTAGTTCCCTGAGAGTAGGAGGGTTGGCATCTGTAGTCTCCTAGTAAGTCTGTAGACTAATTCAATCAGGGCTGATTTCACATGAAAAGATTCCTGGAACCGATTAATTTCTTTACTTCCTTATTTATCCGGATACTTTTAATCAGTTTGAGATGTCTGTGTACAATTAATAAAATAGGAACTCAGAGCAAATTTCAGAAGTGGAACTATGGTTTATTCTGTTATAAACTTTGGCTCTTCTTTAGGCTTAATTATGAATATGACATTGAACTAGAGTAATTATCAGGTCATTGATCTGTTAAATCCAGTCACATTTTTTTGCAATGGCTAGAAGGAAGATGCATGATATCCTGCCATGAGCAGTGAAGAAATAATCTCTCCCAGGAAGTGCAAGCCTGAGATATAAATCCTGATGATTTTTAGCCATTTCGTAACATCCAGGATGATGGTGTTTGGGTTTTGGGGTTTTTTTAAAAAAAAATAAAGGTGGTTTTGTGTTTCCCTAGGAATTTCCAGTGCTTCGGATTTCTACTAAGATCTTGCCATTTGCGATACATGCGGCCGTGGGTTTCCCTAATTATTCAATACATGTTGCCTCTGCAAAAATAATTTTTAAAACATTTTTAGTTCCACAGTTTTGATTGCTATATTAAATTTCTTCGGGGTTTTGTGTTGGGTTGTTTTTTTTCCATTGCCTTCTGTGGCAAAGCAAATAGATGCATTGCTTGTCCAACATTTGTTTATGGTACTAGTTCATCACTGAATTTAGGTTTATGATAATTTGCTTACACATAGAGGTCCTTGCAGGTCATATACAGGTTCCTCAGCTCTTCCCCCTTCAGAAGCAAAGCTCAGGACCACTTGGGCTGTCTCCAGAAACAGCTTTCTCTGGGAGTTGCATCCAGTTAAGTCACTAAGGAAAAACAAGTAAGTGTTCAGCATCAATCTCTGTTCTTAAGATTTGCCCCCAGGCAAACCCCATCAAAATTCCTTTTAGGCTACCTGGGCTTCAGAGGTGAACTGGGGTATGAAACATCCTTTTGTGCAGCTGCCTGGCAGTACAAGTAACTGAGGAGCTTTAACTGTCAAAGTGTGTGTTTAAATGTACAAAACTTTCTTCAGTAGAGGCTGAGAGAGCATACATTACACTCTTCATAGAGCATTTTTCACTGTAACGTGGACAGACGACTTCTTACATGACACTTCCACGGTGCCTTCACAGGAAGCTGCAGTGTTAATTGGGATCTAAAACTCTGTGCATGTCACTTTGACTTCTGGCTCCCTGATATTTGTGCAGTTGTGGCAGAAGCCAGTATCTGTCACCCAAGCTCAGCCGCTGATGTGTTATTTGCTCTTAGGATGCACTTCTGTAAATTTACAGGGGTTCCAGCTAATGCAGTTGTATTCCAAAGAGCTCTAATTATGCCCATGCTTTTCCCTTCCTCTCTCCTTGTACCTTTTTTTCAGTGAAGTAAGACCACCTGATCAGAAGAACAGGAAAGGCTGACCGCCAAGGCTGATCACAGCAGGTGCTGGGAGAAATGCTCAGGCTCTCCTCCCAGGGCAGCGAGTCACTGCGACAAGAAGGGTTTGGCTGCCTTGCAGTTGCCTGTGGTATTGATATCTCAAAGCAATTCTGAGAAGGCAAAGATAAGTTGCCTGAATGTCAGCATTTTCATACCTTTTTGTGCATGATGCTTGTCACCGTTTTTGTATAGCATTTTTTTTTTAAAGGCATGCATTCTGCTGTGGGCTGCACAGACATCCAGCTGGAGTAACTCCAAATTCAGTGAACTAAATAGTATACTTTGAATTGGTGAATAAAAGCAGAAATGTGGTCCCCATGTAATATATTCTCAGAAGTTACTGGTTTAGATTGTGTGCCACACTAATGGTGCTGTACAACCCTTTTTGCCCAAGTTAGGTAATTTGAGGCTGAAGTGTCTGTGAAGAAGGTGGGTGTTCCCTAAGCAAAATTCCCAAAAAACCTTGTGCTCTGAAATAGTTTTACTTTTACCAAGACCGATTTGAGACCTTTTCCTTATCATTTTCCCATGCTCATTACAGCGTGCCTGAGGTGAGGTGTCATTCATCTTCTAGTAATTGTCCCAGACTCCTGCTAGGTTCTTAGAAAAGACAGTTATAGAAAGCCATGCTTGCCTATCTGTTGGTGAGTCTTTTGGATCTCACCTTATCTAAGTGACAAGCTTGATCATGCTGTATGTTCTCTCTTCTCAAAGTGCAGTTGGTGTACATTCTGTCTCCTTTCTTCAGGGTGTTTTTGCAACGGAGAACCTTAGATTAACAAGGTAAGATCATTTTAGTATATCCCATTTTTACTTTACTTTTGAGCCTCAGGTTTCAGTTTTCTTCCTGCCAAACTTTTTGCTGTCCTCTCCTGCTTCAGCCTGACCATGTGCAATTACTGTGTTCCCAAATGTTAAAATCTATTAACTAACTACTGTTTCAGAGCCAACCTGAGTCCTAACAGATTGCAAACCCACTGTGAAGCAGAATGTCCTTCCACATGAGGCTGGACAACATTCGTATTTCAGATTGCTGGGTTTTTTTTGCATAATTATCCATGTATTTAATATGAGTATATGAATTTATGGGGTAGTATATAGTATGATTTGTCATGTAAAATTCCTGTGATTTAATGCACATAACCCATTAGTGTGGACACAATATTAATTAAATCCCTTCAGTGCAGTATAGCCTCTGTGAAGAACAGCTTGCCCAAACCCTACTTCTGAAACAGACAGCGAGTTATCTCTCCATGTGACATATTAGTCATTGAAATATCTTTTAATCAGGTTTTTAATCAGCATGCTTTGGCTTTTCTTCTCTAAAACATGAGATCTGAAATGTTACCTAAGACCATATCATTCCTTCTGCAAAAAGAGCCCTGGGGGAAGTTAGGGGATGAAATCTCTGCCAGCAGACTGCACCACAGCCCCTCACTGGGGTAAGAACTGATGTACCGCAGTAACTTCCCCAAGGGGTGGCGAAACCTGGGACTTAAAAGACTTAGTAGAGGGCACTATGCTTCTGTGTAGGATCTTTCCCCCATTTCAACTTCCTGAGCTTCAGATGCCTTGGGATATTTAGCCATCAGGGTGGGAACGTTACTTTTGTCTGAGTTGCTGGTACAGTACCTGTCACTGTCGTGTCTGGACAGTTTGCCTTTGTTCTTGCAACTAGCCCAGGATACGTGCTGGCAGAGTGGTTGGTAGTATGCTTCACCTTACCTGTGCTCACCCTGCCTTGTGGCCCTGTGCTGTGTGGTTGGGCTCTTCTCTTGAAGATGGACTGCTTGTGCCTTTGCTTCTCTGCCAGCAGCACAGTCACACCCAGCTAGTAAAGACCAGCTCTGCAATCCTTCCACCTGCTTTGGTGATTTTGGTGAGAGTGCAGGCATGTAAATAGGTGGCTGGTGCCTAAATTCCTTTGCAGACTCCCTGTGAAGCATCTAATTAAGGCCATGTTGGAGCAGGGAGTCAAAGTATGCTTTCTGAGGCCAGATGGATTGACTGGTTTACTGGACTAAGTTTCTTCTTCTGACCTCTGCTTGACCTCTTCTAGGGATCTTGTGTTCCTGACCCGCCCCAATTCACTTCCCACCCAGAGCAACCCCCTAGCACAGCCTTGTGAATGGGAGCCTGTCGTTGCACCTGCCTATGGATGGTGCCCTGCGAGGCTGGTATCTGTGGGGCACACACATGCCCAAGTTCTGATTTCCACCCTTGCTGGGTACTTCATCGCTGCATCTCTGCAAGAGCAATCAGAATTACAAAGCAGCCGGTGCCCTGGCAGGTATTCAAGCTCTGCTTAGTGTAGCTGTGTTGGCCAGGACTGCATAGCTCCCTCTTCCACCTTCATCACGGCTAAATTGATGTAGAAAGACACCCCTCAGTTAAAGAGCATTTCTGCTTCTTCACTGGTGCTTTGAAATATTTTCCCATCTCTTCTGGCTGTTAACATTGGCAAGTGCCTGTATTGGCAGGTTCTTGTGTTGCCAGCTTTCATGCTTTTATCAAAAGCCATTGGGTTGCTCTGCTAAGCTTCAGCTCCCGCAGCCAAATGGTAAATGACAACCTCTAGCCTTGTTTTTTATGGCTGAGACACAAATGCCACAATATCAGAATTTAAAAATCTGGAAACTAGAAAAAAAAAAAAACAAAACCAAAACTGAATCTTCATTGTTGTTATTAATAATAAAACCATGATGTTGTATTCCTAGTCATATTATGTGTGGGACACACATAGCAGTGAAGAACCCTTAACATAAATTTTACCATGAAATTTTGCTGAGAGGCACTTACTGTCCAGGCCACAAGACACTGACCCAAATCTCCCTTCTGTATTGGTTCGGCCATTCAGGCAGCATTCTTACACAATAGGTTTGTTGATGGGTATCTACAAGGTCCCTCACTGTTAGCAGAAACAGGTATTTTCTGAGGCAGAGCTGTTCCCCTCCTTCAAATGCCTCTTGGTGTCCAAAGCTTAGCCTATTGGTCCTACCTGCAGCCTTTTCTGTGACCTTCTCTTTCCAAGGGGAACGTGGCAACCAGCCACCCCCTCCGAACTGGGAGGATCACACTGTTGGTAAGCAGAGGTAAGGCATGATTTTCTTCATTACAACAGTGTGAGAGAGAACAGCTTGTTGTCTGCATTATACCAGCTACAGAAAGCGGCGCTACTGGAGCTCAGGAAAATAATTTTCAGAGGTTAAAGATTAGTAGTTGTATACCACAGGTCACAGTCTGACTTTCCCCTTGCACTTTGCTCTGTCTGTGAGGGCCAGCTGCCCTGGGGAGAGAGCTGCTTCTGCTCTCCAAAACAGCCCCCCCTGTTTGTTTCCTGGGGAGAGCTGTCCTGCCCAGTCAAATCCAGCTGCTTTGTCCTTTTTCAGCGAGGGAACTAAAGGCAGAGAGGTTAAATGATTACTAAGGCCAAACAATGAGTCAGTGCCAGCAGTCGAACTGAAACTCAGGAGTCCTTGGCTTCTGCTCCCGTGTTTTCTCTCCTGTTTGAGGAGACGGGAAGCTGCGAGGCGGGCGCCTGTGAGAGAGACAGTCTGCAGAGGACCGCATAAATACTCGCTTGTGTGCGAGCAAACACAACCTCGTCTGTCTGTGCCTGGTGCTCTGAGAAGGAGTTCAGTGTGCGTGCCTGCCATTAATTGCAGAGCCAGATCCTCTCCCACACTGCAGCTGCTTTGTGCTGCACGGAGGAGCGTGGCCCCAAGGCTGGCACAGCTGGGCAGGAGAGGACCACGTCGGGCTCACGGTGCTGTGCCGTGACAGCCCTCCCCAGGAACATCCGAGGGGCTCGCACCTGGGGGGAGAGAGAGAGGATTTGTGTGCACCTGCAGAAGGCTGGCGGGGGAGCATGCTGTGGTGCTTCTCCAACCCCTGTAATTCAGAGAGGTCTGAGGATGGGGGAACTCACAAGACACCAAAATCCTCTTCGCTGCATCCTCTTTGAGCACTCTCCTTGGCCACTGCTTCTAACAGGACAAGGAGAGGAAAATGTGTTACAGTGTTAACTTGACAGATGAAAATAGCTCTTCTGAAAGCACTGCATACTTAATAATCAGTATTATTAATGTTATGAACCCAGATGGTTTGATGCCAGATTTCAGTCCAGATTGGAGCTCGTACAACCAAAATCCATCCTCTCAGTGAGGGAGTTGCTCAAGGAAAGAGCAACAGACTTTGAAATGCAGTGAATGGCAATACTGGAAGTAATTTTCATACAGTGTCATTTGATGTGCAGATAAAATAAAAAAAACTTAATTGCTTTATATTTTTAATGTGCTACTTACTGAAACCTAGTGAACTTGTTACAGAATAGTACAATGCTTGAATTAAATAAAGCTAGGTTGCTTGTATTCTTGGCTCTGACGATAAGAGGTGACTGAAAGGTTACTTCTTTGTCCTCCTGTCTTTTTCTTCCAAGATACTTTTGACTATTTCCTGGCTTTGTTTAGCGCAAGCATCCAGTTCTGTCACTGAGCTGACAGCCTCGGAGGGCGTCATGCTATATTTATGCCTTACGCAATATTTGTGTCAAGCCTCTGTCTAAACAGACCCACTGTCAGTAAAAGATGAACAAATGGTCTGAAGTCCCAAAAAGCTGATCTTTCCCAAAAGTGACTAATAGGAGGCAAATGGAAAATGTTTGTCTGAAACAAGTCAGATCCAGCTGCCTGCATCTGATTAAAAACATCAATTGCTGGACAGCTAAACCAAATAAAACATGCAACATTTTGATTAAGCAAAACCAGGAAACTGTTGGCATTTTTAGGGTGTGTTTAAATGTGTCAATATCTATTATCTGATATACTGATACTTTCAGTATCTATTTAAAGGGACTCCTCTGTTCAGACAATATATGCTGCATCTTCTGTCCCAAATTACTTTTGTTTCCTTGCATCCAAGATGGAAATTCCTGTCTTCCTTGACCATCCATCTCAAGATCAAATACAGCTGGTTTTCCTGTAACTCAGCTGCGGTCTATCTGTAGTATTTTCACTGTAATCTGTACTCTACATAATCACAGGAAAATGGCTCTCCAAAACTTTTAAAGTGGATAACAGAGTATAAAATCTAAGGAAACCTGAGAATGCAGCCAGAAGAGAAAAAGTCAGGATGAGGAAAATGTAATAGCTTAATTCAAAGAAATTCATGTCAGCAGCAGCATGGGCATACAAATCCGGAAAGAGCTGTAAGTGCTTCCTAGTATATAGGGTACCATTCTTCTTTGGACTTAGGATACCATTATTCTGTTATCTTGAGTATTTTTGTGCCTTCTGTCAAACAAAAAACATGCTCAGTTCTTCAGTTGAAAAGGAAATCTAATTCTTAAGGTCTATGTTTCAATTACTTAACATATCAATAATCATAACCAACTGTTTCTAAAAATTAATTTAGTGATTACAGCCAAACTCTAGTGGATGTAATGAGTGGTGACAGTTGTGGCAAGAATGATTTCAGAAAAGATATGGCACTTCTTTCACAAATAACACAAAATAAAATCTTGTCCTGGTTTGAGTGAGTGGCAGGGGTGTTTTGGTAGCAAGAGAGGGGGCTACAGTGGTGGCCCCTTTGAGAAGCTTCTTGAAGCTCCCCCAGCTCCAAGTTGGACCCGCCTTTGCACCAAGACTGGGCCAATTAGCAATGGTGCTGCACCTCTGAGATAACGTATTTAAGAAGGGGCACCTGGGAGGATTTGGGGGACTTGTGAGGAGGAGTTGTGAGAACATCTGTGCAATCACCAAGGTCAGTGGAAGAACAGAGGAGAAACAGGGGAGGTGTGCCAGAGCAGAGACTCCCCTGTATCCCATGGTGAGACAGCAGGGCTGCCCCCCTGCCACCCATGGCAGATGCTGATTTGCGGCCTGTGGGGTGCCCCAGGCTGACCGAGGTGACTGCCCCCAAAGAAGACCAGGACCCTATGGGAAGAAGGCCCCGTGGTTGTAGCTTGGCGTTGGGAGGATTGCAACACCAGGGGTGACCCACATGCCCATGGGAGTGACTCACGTCAGAGTTGGTTTGTGGAGGACTGTCTCCTGTGAGAGGGGGACCGTGCTGGAACAGGAGAGGAATGCCAGGAGTTCCCCCTGAGGTGGAAGAAGCAACAGGACAGACTGCACCCACATTCCCTGCACCACTGGAGGGGAGGAGGAAGAGCTATTGGGAGCAGAGCTGAGCCCAGGAAGAATGGAGGGGTGGGGGAAGGTGTTTTCAAGACATGGTAATGCTGCTCACAGTCCTACTCTGTCCATTACATGTTGTTGTTAGTGTCTGTTTTAAATTTTATGTTCTTTTTTTCCTCCTCCTAATGAGTCTGTCTTTTGCCTGTTCTGTACAGGTGAATCATCCCTCCCTGTCCTTATCTTGTTTTCCTGGATTTTTTGCTTTATTTCCTCCTTCCCAACACTGAGGGAGAAGGTGGGAGTGAGTGGCTGTGTAGTAATCAGTTTTTCTCTGAGCTCAAACCATGACAAATCTTAATGGCACATTTGTAGGATGCTTGGGCTGCTTAAACTACACTGATCTGCTGAGATCTGGGCAGGTGGCCTGACAGGGGATTCTGCATAGCATGCAAGGGGCTGATACTCCTAGTTATGATGCATTATGGCAAGATAAAAATTGGGATTTAGGAACTAGTTTTCAGGAAATTCACTCTTCAGTGAGCAGCTTGGGATACAGTAAATCAAAGCTGTATGAGATGATGTATGTTAATGTCTGGTTTTTAATAGTTTATATTAAACAGAAGCATTAGGGAGACAGCAAAGAGGATTGCTCTTAGATCCAGCATGAAGCGGTTTCACAACTCCCCTCAAGAAACAAGAGGAGCTACTTCAGTACAGCAGCTCTTCTGCCCGATTCAAGTTTGGGGAAAGGGTGAGCTGGTCTGTTGCACACAGTGCAAGGGAATGTCCCCAGCTGTACCAAAAGATGGCAAAATAAAAGTTGCCTCAGACTGAATCCATCTGTCTCCACAGTATGTTTTGCCATCTCTGTAACAATGTGGTGAAAACAGTTCCTGATCCCTTTGGCATTTCACCCTGACAGACAAGGAGATTAACCTAAGTTTAGCATGGTATTGTTCAAAAAATAACCCCATCTCTCAATTCTTTTTTCCCCAAGTAAGCAATACAGTTCTGATGAGTGGAGAAGGTAGGAAAGGGAAATGCCTTTTTTGTAGCATAGAGGCCCTGTAATTGCAGGATACCATTCATCATCTCAGGATGTGTTTGACGCTGAATTTCCTTCACTGGCTTGTGAGAAAGACATATTTTATCAAACATCCTGAATTTTGCTCCTGTTTGGATCCAATTATGTAATTTGCTAGTCAGGGTGATTCTGAGATCCTTAAATATGCAAAGGTAATCGTGAAGCTCTTTGAATGTCTTTTTGCAAATTAGTTTGTAATTATGCATAAACCCAGTCTGAAACGGATGCATACAGATACGGTGGTGTAGGTTGATTAAAGGCATGTAGGTCATTAGGATGAAAATCAAGATTTGGTTGTGTTGAAACCAAATGTTCTTACTGCCTCTACTGGATGCAACCTTGATAGCTGCTGTATGCTTTTAGGGAAAAGAGATGTTGACTTGCCCAAGAAGCTGTGTTAAATGTATTCCTCCTGATGTAAATCTAATTATAATCTACATTATATAAATTCCTATTGTGTATGATAATTGCTGCTTCTTCCAAAGTATTTGTGCCAGGCATTATAGCAGCTATAAAGGGCTAGCTTTTCTAAGATTTCTATGCACTGAGTGCAAAATTCTTCTGAAGACTTTTTCATTTAATGCCTGCATATAAGCTGAGCTTATTTTAAAATGTAATTTTGGGTGTATTTGGAGAATTTATACTGTGTTGGAAAAAAGTAGACAGATATTCCATAGAGGCAATTTATCATAGAGTCTTTCTGGGTTTACTCATGTTTATTGGGTCCTTTTCTTCAGCAGGTCTCTCTGTAGGGATGAGAGTACAAAGATCTTAGAGAAAAAGTAGGGGACAGCTGACATTGTTTTGCAGATGAAGATCAGCACTAGAAACCACAGGAACACCAGACCTGCACGTTTGCATGCATTGCTCCAGTATAGATCGCTTCTCAGAGACACGATCTTGTCACTATGTTTTTCAGGCTCCTCCTGGCTTTCTTATCACACCGTCCTTATTTGTGGCTATTGCGTCTGAACAGTGCAAATAGGCTCTATTGGCCGACAGTGGTGATTTGTCAGAAGCATGATTCACTCCATGAAGAAATTTGGCCAACAAGTCATTAAAGTGCACGTGTGCACACACACACACACACACACACACATATGATGCACCTTTATCTAGGGAGGATACATAAATAATAAGTAGCAGAGTCAAAAATGTCTGCTGGCCCATTAGAGTTAAAGAGCTGAGAAAAGGAAGTTGCCTTCAATCCAGAATAAAGCATGTGATGAAATAGCAACAAACTCATGACTTCGGAATCCCTGAGTGGATAATTGAGCCTTTCCAGGCTGCAGTGATGAATCATTGAGTGTTTTTCTGGGTGTGAGCCTTCAGGTGATAGGGACAATGTTGGCTGGAGTGGAAGTGGCCTTGCCAACAAGCTCACTGGCACAGATCAGGGGCCTTTCTAAAGCAGAAAGGCAGCAGGTCACCAATAAGGAGCAAACAGCTGAAGTTTAATTGTAAGGTTAGGATTAAATAACGATTTGTCAACTTAAGAGTGCAGCTCTATTACATGTCTGGGACCAGATAGGTGCTGGCTCAACAAATGATAATTATATATGCTACCTTCAATAGAAAAGTAATTCAAACTGCAGTGAAACAAATTTGTAAAGGCAGCAGTGACTGGGCAAAAACCATGAGGATTTTTTCCCTTCTTTGCCATTCTAAATCCCTGATGGTAAAACATTCAGGTTTTGGTTTTGAAGACTTGTGATCAAATATAGCTTTGTTGTGGCACCATCAAAATCAATGCAGTTACATTAAGGATGGATTCAATCATCTTTCTGTGATCACAGAATGGTGTATCCCTTTTAAAAATATAGTATTTGAACAAAATGCCTGAGAAACCGTAACATGCTCCAGAGTCTGCAAAGTGCCTATGGATTTTTTGGACCAGAGTAAGTATGGGTAGCTGTGTATACTTATATAGTAGCCTTTCATGACATTCTGTAAAATAGATTATCTTGTAATACTGTAAGTACCTTCAAGAATAAGTTACTGAAAAAGCAAAGAAATAGAGACAAGCCAGCATTGCAAGCAACAACTAGCTCGTGAACAGTACTCCTGTGCTCCAGGAGAGAAGACAGACAGACACCACTGTAATTGTGGTGGTGGCTAGCACCTTGTAGGCTTCACTGCTGTAAATGAGGGTTTGGCTCTAACGAGTTTCCATGACCTCGTTGCTCAGAGAAGTTTCTGTTGTCTGGACAGAACTGCTGTTGCTGCAGCATGCCAGCTCTCCCCCCAGAGAGGACTGGCTGGGGAGGGCAATGAGGAGAAACTGCATTAAAACTTGACAAATCACTGCTTCCACTCACTGTTACAGGAATTGTAAAAAGGCAGAAAATATAGGACCTCTATACCTCCCTGACTGCCATGTAAGAGTGTCCACAGGCAGAAACAACCTACCTCTGCAGCCTTCTGCAAAACTGGTGGTTTTAAAGGGCAATCAATTTAAATTTTATAAAAAGACAGCTCTGCCTGTTGGCAGGCAACGACTGCCTGCTCATTGTACTGAGTTGTGTTCTCATCTACGAAAAGAGGTTAATCTGTCTGCCCAACAGCAGTTCTGACTTGTGGCTCACACAAGGCATGATCCAAAGCTTGTCCATGGTCAGTAAAGGGGTGTGTGTCAGGAACACGGTATTTACTTGCAATAATCAAATATTAGAATGAGGTAGTTTACTATCCTCCACCTTGTGAAATTCTTCTAAACTTTCCTTCTTGTGCTCAAGAAAATGTACCATTTACATGCATGAGCCTGTTTTCTGTTGTAAAATTACACAGTGAAGTGTAGCCTCTCTATGTGAATTGAGCTTTTTTGAGACTAAAACTATGTGGGGGTTCCCAGTGTTGCGATAAATCTGTGCAACATCTCTTTGGCTACAAAAAGGACCACATAATGTCTAGTTTTAAGAATCAACATGAAAAATGTAGACTGGAGCAGAGCATGGTTTAAGAGTATTTGAGCAGTGTCAGCGCCAGTAGACTGCTAAATGGAATTAATTCAAGAACTCCCTTGCTCTAAAGACTCCATAAATAAAATGTTAATATTTCAGCTCTACTTATGCTCTATTATGAAAAGCTGAAAAATGAGACAAGAAAACAAAAAAGTTCACAATTTCCTGAACTTTGAGAGAATGTAAGTTTTATTTATCTTGAACTTCTATTTAAGTGCAAAAAGAAATTTCCTGTAGTCAAAAACTCTCTGCTTTTCTAAATCTGAATGTACACGTTCCGTCAGCTCAGACAAAGCCAAAAGTGTTTGAAATTGGCAGAAAGTTTTTCTAATGAACAATTAGCATTTATCTCATGAATAATATTGCTTTGTTTCAGTCTCACATAGGACAAAAATGCATCTGAGTTTTAAAAGCCTCCTCAGAAATCATTACCATAAACTTGGAAACACTCTCTGTGCTTGAGAACAGGGAAAATGGAAATTATCATGCTGTGCTGACTGTGCCCTCCTGTAATTCTTCCTCTTGGAGATGACCCTGGATAAAAATCTGCTGCCTCCCACGCTGGCACCTGCTCTGGCATTTTCAGTGGCAAGAGAGAAGCAGATTCAGTCCAGGAGCATTGTCTTTTGTGGGGACAAGTTATCTGCCACAAGTCAAAAGAAATGGCTGGAATGGTAGAGCTGATAGAAGTAGCTACAACTTCTTGGCTAAACCACTCCAAATCTGTTAGAACTTTGAATTTAAATATGGTCATTTTTACAATATGTTTCTCCCACTTAAAAGTTCTGCAGTCCCTGAGAGTATGAAGTCCTATAGAAACTTTTTGTTTGGGAAATATATCCATCCAACATTATAATAAAATTTTAGATGATTCATACTGTGCATTAGGCTATGTTTACTTCAGAGACCTGGTTAGTGATCTTTCCTAGGTCGGAACCAAGAACTTCTATTCAGAGGTAGAATCCATCCACCTACTTTTTAAATAATTACATCCAGGCAGGCATCTGCCTTCTCTTCCTTCAGTCCATTGACATCTGCACCCAAAAGCCTCGCTCTGCCTGTTGGATATCACAGATGGTTCATGGGACCAGCTCCTCCACCTGGTAAAAGCACTAATGTCACAGAGAGGACTTTGTGGACTGAATTTTGATTCCCTACCCAGGGTCTACAATTTTGGGTGATGCTTGTCCATAGATCCCTTTTTCCTGCTCATTGATTCATGTGTCACTTCTTGCAGTTAGATTTTATTGCAGTAGATGACGTGGTGTTTTCATACTGTTGAACTTTTGCCTATTTGATCAACAGAGGTGCTGGAATCAGGAGACTATTGCTAGGTCTTCCATATACTTCCCATATAACCTTGTGTACCAGGCATTTGGGCTGGGTAGTATCATCCTTACTCATGTTGATGAGCATTTAAAAGACATGAGCAGTCCCAGTGATTGCTATGGGTAAGACACGTGAGTGAGCACTCAGCAACCTGAGCAAAGGTTACAAAATCTTGTGCATAACTTTTCTGCACTTAGGTTAACTAGTAGGAAACAGTATTATTTAATTTCCTTGCTGATGGTGTAAGCTAAAATACCTTAGCAACCTGAGAAGAAAGATACTGCAGAAGGGTAGTAGACTGCCAGTGTAAAGTTATTAGGCTCCCATCCTATGCTGTGATGTTCAGTAACCCCAGTAAAGCTCTCCCCAGAGCCCCAAACAGGAGATTTCTTCCCAGGTGTGAAATATTCTCAGTCAAAGTCCAATTCCTGACTCTGAGCTGTGCTCCTATCTGGCCTTCTGCAGAACTCCTCCCTCAGATCAAGCAACGTGACCATGTTTTTAGAGATTTAATCTTTAATTAATCTTCTTTGAAATACATTACTAACAAGCTTGACTGAAATTAATTCAGAACACATTTGTTTCCCACACAAATTGCCAGTTTCCCTGATAGGGGTTGGTTTGTTTGTTTGTTTCCTTTTGAAAGGAAAATAAAAATCCATTTTGTCTCTGCCCAGATGAGGAAAACAGGTCATGTTTAAAAAGATGTGGGCTAACATGTTCTTAACACCCCCACCCCCAAACAAACCAATGGTAAATGCTACTTAAAACAGGTTTAACATATCTAAGAGATTAGGATCAGTCTTTGTCTCTACCCTAGCTAGCTTTTATAAATGTGACCTCCTTTCCATGCCTAGACAGATGCTCTTTGTCTGTTGGGACCACTCAGCTGTAAAGCTATCCTGACAGCTACCTCGCTTCCCAGTCTCTCCCAAAGGGCCAAGACTCTTCCAAGTGGTTTCCTTCTACTGAAGACTATAATTAGCTGCTTCCCTCCTTTTCCTCTGTTTAAAATTGGCATTATACAGTCTATCTTCTGAAACCTCATCTCCCATCCTGTCCTGCTTTCAAACATATGTAAAAGGAAATGCTATGCTATGGGACTATAAGCACATTGTTTAACAAAGACAAAATGCCAAGTTTTATAGTAAAGAATCAACATTTTCTTCCTTTCCCATTAGGCTGTGACTTATCCTTCTGTTACCCAAAATACATATTAACTGCTTACTTCTGAACTATGACTTCCTCCCCATTTTACTAAGCATTATTATTACCCTGTTTATTTCAGTAGCCTGAATAGTAAGATTTCCTTTATTGCTCTAGTATGTTATTGTCCCCTATATCTAAGTAATTGCATATTAAGTTTTCCTGTCCATTTCTATCAGCGGAATAGCTTTTGAAAATGTAAATCCAGCAACAGTACTCACAGGTTCAAAGATTTCAACTCAAAATGTGTTTTGAAAGTGTGTTAGGGAAAATTTCTTGGCTTATAAGGAATTGGAAGCTGAGAAGTCTCTACAATCTTGTAAGCACAGATATTTTCTTACAAAAATATCATGCCAATGTCAGATATCATTGTTCATTTAGCAGAATTTAGTATCAGTATTTTTAAGCTTCTCAAAAAAAACCCAAACAAACCATTTTCTAAAAATTGGCTCTGCAAATTTATGAAACTCGTCTTAGTTAAAACAAATTATTCATCAGCTCTTCAGATTTTCCCTACTCAATTATGCAGGTCTCAAAGCTCAGTTCACCAAAGAAATTACTGAAAAGTTATTATAAGTTATTTCATGTGTTAGTTTATCCAAGTCAAGCTTTGTAATCAAAATGTGACAATTAGCATTCCTTTGTAACTTAATACAAATATATTACTTTGTAATTTAATACAAATTAATTCGCTTTTAATTTAATACTGATTTATTCCTTTGTAACAAATTACAAAGGAGGCTATCTTTACAAAATAATTTTCTAGCCTTTTGCATAGGCTTTGTCAAATAAGCTGTTATCTACTGAACTATATGTGTTCAAAAATAAATGTACAGCAGTTCAAACAGCAATTCTGAATTATTATGGATGCAAAGCTTCTAGAATGTATTTCTTTTTAGCTTTCTAGCCTAGGATATTTTGTAGGACACATGTTCACTTTGCCAATTAAAGTCTTGTGTCATTCTTGAGAAACCCTAAATCTGGTTGTTTGTTTCCACACTTTGTTCCTGTTGATTATATTCATCAGTTCATAAATCTGAAGTCCCTCATTTGCTGAACTGAGCATCTCCACTTGGTCCAAAAGGATTCTACATGTTTATACACACTAATTCCCAAGTTAGTTACCCTATCATACCTATAGAATAAGCACCCACTTAAGTTTTGTCTTTCGAACTACACAGAAGATTACATGCTAGACAAATCTCACTTACTTCCTCTCTACTGCTTGGCATAAAACCTGATGCCGGTTCATCTGCTAAGGTTTTTGCCCTGACATGGTCCGTCAAGCAAAGACTGGCCCAAATAGCCAGAGATACGGAAGCTGAATTTAAAGCACTTACAAGATGTTGAGATGCATAAGGAACACAGGAGTGAATAATCCATGACCACTGTAGCCTTAGATAACTCAGGAAAGGCTTTATGTGTCTGTCGGCTGCATTCACAGTGTTCTAGGCAGCAGGCTATAAAGCTGGGAGGAGTACAGAGAAGGGCAATAAAACAGTTGAGGACTTGGGGAAAAACTGCCATACAAAGAGAGTGAAATGGCTAGGACTGTCTTCCTGAGAAAATGAGGTGGTGGGTAGGTGGAAGAGCTGATGGAAGGATAGCCATCAGAGAATGTACATGGCAAAATAGAAGCTCCCACTATCATAATACCAAAACCAAAGTGGATACCTGATGAAATTCAGAGTCAGTAAAATAAAATGTAATCTGAAATTCTGCTTTCAAAGAATTTCAAGACAATTCACCTTCAAGAAGAGTTGGTTTTGCCCAGCAATAAAGAACAGCCACCTTCCGGGTGGAAGAAAGCCAGTGTTGCAGAATAAGCAATATGGCTTCCCAAATAAAAATAATCATGGAGGAAAATAAGGAGTAAATCTTTATTAATTAGTGTTATCTGGAGGAATTTCTGGTAGTAAGAATGTGGTTACTTGAACAGGCAAACATCTAAGACGTGGGTGGTTTCATATATACTCTTGCAAAACTTGGAGACTATTCAAGATTTTTATTCTATGCCTTGTCTAAACCTAAGCTTATTGCTGGGTTTTCGCAGCCAGGATCTCTGGTATTATAGGCTGGTAAACTCTCTCCACAACAGCATGGCTGCCTCAAACTGCCTATTGGGAATGGTCTCAGCAACATTATCATTCTCAAACTTTCCCCATGAATAGTTTAGGAGGGCACTAGTTAGCATGGGCCAAACCAGGGCCAGTGAAAAATCTGATGGTTTATCTGCATGAATGATTGCATTTAACTTACCAATACAGACAGTCAGAGAAGACTGTCAAACCTCTGGGATCTCTAGTCATAAAAAGAGTACTGTAGAGGCTTGGTTTTGCTTTGTTGGTGTTAGCACAGGTATATTCTGCATGAATTGATGTTTGGAGCAACAGCAGTGTGCCAGTTCCACAGATTTTGTGACTTTGTGTTATCCAGATGGAGAATTTGTAACTGTCCCTGGAAGCACTTATGCTGAAGCTATGGAGAACCCCATGAGCTGTTTTACCATACGGATTGCACAGTAAAATAAACGGTTCTCTTCCTGTTTGACCAGTAAGACAATGATTTGAATTAAACAGGAATACACTTACACTGTGACATCCTTTATCAGTGCAGACAACTTTCTACTTAAGTGAAAGAATGGCCAAATAGTGGTACAAGAATACAAAGGTGACATCAACATACAGAAAAGATATGTTCTGTATGTTGATGTCACTCACAGCAAAGAATAAGCCCTAGAGAGCAAAGTGCAGCAGCAGCAGCATCCCTGCCAGGCCCCAGCCCTCTGCTGATTCAGGTTGTCACTGAGCCAACAGAGACTTTAACTGCATAGTAATTCATCTACTGATACTTTAAAACAAGACTGTGCCCACTCTCCTTGCTTGATTGGCTTACTGAAAGCCCACAGCAGAATCTGCTGGTTTAACTTTTCCACAGGATGGTAACATTTGGATTATTTTGACATTGCGAAGGCTGGACTCTGCTAAGCAGGTAAGAAAAATAATAAATGCTATTAGGTTACTCTGAACTGTCTGTTGGGATCTGTGTCCCAGAATTCAACTGGTAGGAATAACAGCTATCAGGGTCAGTTATTTTGGAAAGACATTTGAAGTAAAAGCTGCTGGATGATGGGGATACCCAAACAAGGCATGTTGTCAGAGGAACACAGCTGAAAACAGCCTGAAATGTCCCTTCTCACATCCCCTGTAATTAAACATAATAGAAGTCAAGATTTCTCTTCACACAAAACACTCATAAGAAGAACTTTACAAATTATAAAAAGAGAAATGAGAGTAAATTACTCCAAAAGACAAAATCCAAGACTGTAACACAGCCAGAGGCATTTGACTAAGGATGGCAAGCCACCAGCGACTGCTGCAGGGGAAACCACTGCAGATTTGGCTGCAGAGATGTTTCCAGGCAGTCAGCTGGTGCGAAGGGAACAGGCATCTACATGGACAGGAGTGGTCCCTGCTGGATCAGATCAGGGTATTCTGATTGCTGAGTTAAAGGAGCAGTCCTCTTTGTTTACTGGAAACACATCTATCTATCACCTTGGGTATAGGATACACATGAATGGATTTGTCTGGGTCAGGGAACATCTCTTAACTCCAGATGAACAACCTTTTTGCAGAAGTTCCTCTCTACTTGTTCTTCCTCCTCTTTCAGATCACGCTACTGAGACGCTGGAGAGTTTAAGTCTATAAATCATCTGTCCTTGAGGAGAAGTTTACAATTATAACTGCTTTTGTGCAAGGAGGCTTCTGAGCAGCTGTAGCCTGAGAAAAAAAGAAACAAGCGGTTGTTGCCAGCTGGGGTCAAAGCCAAAGCTCAGCAGTGTTTGGTTGGGGACTGCTGGGGAGTGGTGAAGAGATCAGCAGTGAAAAAAATTGCCTTGAGGATGCAATCAAAGGTGGGTTTCTGTGTGTTGGGGAAAACAGCTTGGCAGGTTAGAAACCCACTGTAGGGACCAGGACCAGGGAAGGCCCTGATTTTTATCTGTGTTGCAATTGCCTCACTGACTTACTCGGGGTGGTCTGCGGTGCCAAGGGCTTGCTTCTCTGCAGAGACACTGTGGACCTGAAAAAGTGCTAGGAACTCTTCTCTTCAATTTGACTGTCATTAAATATTAAAGGGAAAAGAAACCTCTGGGTCTGATGTGGAATTAAAGCTTCAAACTTGCCCTGAGAGTCAAAGAAAGAGCCAGTTAAGAAGAATGACAGATGTGACAGCTATTGGAAAGGCAGGAAAAATGGTCAGTGTGGGTACAGTCCTGCACACAGAAGACTGTGATCATAATTAGGATAGCGAGGGACTGTCACTATATTGTGGTAAAGCTATGAAAGTATAGTACAGCCCCACCTCACATCCCAGCAACCACCTCCTCCTCCCCCACAGGGCGCCATGGGGTGGTCAGGATGGCTGGGAGAGCCTCACCTGTGAGGTGTGTGAAGGCAGCTGCCAGTGCAGAACTTAGAAACATTTCTGTTAGGATATCCAGAATTAAATTCGCATTCTGGAAAAATCAGTCAGGATGCTTGCAGGGAGAAAAAATCATGCACAGTAATGATCACATTTACAAATGACAACCCAATTACTGAAGTAATATTATGGGGAAAACTTCTCATACTACCTGGAAATTCAATTAACGAATAAATTCCTTCATCCTGAAGCCCCCAAAATGCCTTGATAAAAACACAGACAAAGAAATGTAGTGAAGTGATAAATTGAGAATTGGAAGGCGAGCAGGCAGGTAGAGAGCTTGCAGTCATAGTGCTCCAAAACATCTGTTTGAACCATGGGGGAAAAAAACGGTGGATGTTGCATGCTCATGGTGGACAACAAAGCTTGGAAACAGAAGATTCCCAAAACAAATTAGAAATATTAGCAGGTTTTGTGGCTCACTGCAGTGCTTAACAGGTTTTGTGGTGGCATTTTGGGTTTTTAAATGTCATATTAGAGTCAGGTTTCCTCTTCCACTTGTTATCATAATTTTAAAGGGGCATCCTTTCAAGTTAACTCTTCTGTGACATTTTCTGTAGCAGCAGTATTTTGTTCTTGTAAAATCCTTGGACTGTTGTAGCAGTGACAGGGAAATGCCAGCAACCTCATGATAAAGAACACCTTTTGGGTAAACACATTACCAGAGACAACCTGAATGATGTGATATGCTGAAAAAATGCACAGGTGAGGTTCAAGCAAATCAGAAGGTACTTTGGTACAGCAGATCCTTTTTTTGTCCTCAGCATTTGTTAGGTAAACTCACTGCAATGGACTCTAAATGTCAGCTGTTGTTGGATAGCATCATGCTTTTTTATTTCTTCAGTGGCTGTTGCTGATATCAAGAGCAGCTGTGTTCAGTCTTTTTTCTTAAAAAAAAAAAAAAAAAAAAAAAAAGAGTAGAGCTTAGCATCTGAAAAAAATTGGCCTTGTGTGGCTAACTACAAGCAGGGCACATGACTGAGTGCTGCATCTGCTCTGTCCCACTTCAGTTGAAACAGTTTGGACAAGAATATTCTGCCAATTTAAAGAGGAACTCTCAATTTACAGAATGCATTTAGAGCTCCTCATTGCAGCAAGCTTCAAATTTTACCCCCTACCAACAAAATAAGAAAATCTGTACTCTGGAAAAGGGAGCTGCAGAATTTACTCCTTTCTGTCTCCTCTCTCTAACCATAGTGTAAGGGTCAGATTTCCAGGAAATATTTGTAGATTTTTGGACATCTGCCTTTCCAGGGTAGCTAGAACTACCTCTAGGGCTGTTTCTGGTAATTTGAAGAAAGGAAGTGCCAGCTAGTTTGAACATCTTAATACTTGCATGCAGACAGATATGAAGCACTTAAATCCCTAAGGTATCATTTTTAGTTTAGTACTGGTAATAAATTAAATGCTTGAATAGACTTATTGGCCTTGCTAGTAATAGCAGATTTTTCAAAAATATTTGAATACCTACTCCTATAAGGTACCTTGGAACTGCCAACTAATACTCCTACTAATGAATGACCCTGTGCCCTGCAACCAAAGAAAAATGCTTTTCAGTAAAATCTAATCTGAGACAAAAAAAATTCATAGATACTTGAAATTTTCTGACCTGCCCACAGTTGCATAATTTCCTCAGCAGCAATGCAAGGTATGCAGCCTACAAAGCCTCTTTTGTAGCCCATCATCTAGCCACAGGCTTTGCTATTTCTTCTACTGTACATTATTATCTCTTCACTAGGATAGCATGGTCTTTGGTCTTTATTGGCTGCAATGTGCAAAAATGAATCACAAAAAGTAGGGTAAAAAGGAAGCTCAAGATTCCAAGCTCCTTCCTCAAGACAGGAAAAACTATATAAAAGGACTACGCCTAGTTATAGTATAATGAAATTCATGAAAGCTTTTACTTTCTCTCTTTTCCTTATCCCCTTCTGGGCTTTTCTGGGCTAGAAGACAGTTTATGTGCTGGAGATCTAACGTGGGTTGACACAAGAGAGAAATATATGTGCACTAGAAAGAGGCTTCATAACTCTTCCTCTAGCTGCAGGACACCTTAACTCTGCTAGAAAAGATGCAGATGAACAATAGCTCCTGGAAATTAATATTGCTTTGCATTTTCTTTGGAGCAGTTATCGTCACCTTGACCTATGTTCATTAAAGATGGGCTCATGAATGCTGGGGGGCTGCTGATCAGCAACTTCTTTCTATGAAGTTATTTAATTGTTAATTATTTCTATAGGAAACAATGGCTCAAAACAAGATTTAAGGGGTAAAGGACATTAAGGCCTGGTTTAGTCTTTCAGTGATCTCACCGTATAAATGCCACAGGATTGAATTTCTTGTCTATGGAAACAGTCAGCTAGAGACACCCAAATTTCCATGATGAAAACACAAAAAAATGTAAGGAAGTAATAAATCTGTTAGAATTGGAAAAACACAAGCAGTTCGAAAATTCAGAATCACATTACTCCAAAAAAAAAATCTGTCCATGTCATGGGGAAAAAAGTGTGAGTAAATGCTGTGTTCTGGAATGCAGGACAGCAAATATTAAACCACAGATACCACACGTCCAAGATCTGTGTTGGTCAGGTCAGTAAAATTATAATTCTTATTTTTATAAGGGAGAACACCTAGATTAGTTTATTTACAGTAAAAAGCAAACAATTATGACAAACAGCATTTATCCATAGGGTCTGCAGCTTTGCATGATCACTACCACAATGCAGAGCAAAGCATGCCTTATGACGGTTTGATACTGACCGTGCTGTTAATTTGGATGTAAATGCAATATATGGCAAGTGTCCATAGATTTGCTCCTACTTTCATTAAGCTGTCTGGAAAAGTGCAGCCTGGTGCTATGCTGGCAGACTCATAGAGTCTCTCCATAGAAGCTCAGAGGCTGGAGCAAGAGGGCTCAGATCTTTCAAGTTAGTCCTGCAGCCTTCTATAGCTTTCTCCTCAATGAGCTAGCTACTCAGTGAGGAGGACTCACTGGACCATCATCTAGATGTGACTGCAAAGAACAGTTAGTTACATCTGTCATGGTTTAACCTCTGTCAGCAGCTAAGCACCACCCAGGCGCTTGCTCGCTCCCCTCATAGTGGGTTGGGGGAGAATCGGAAGGGTAAAAGTGAGAAAACATGTGGGTTGAGATAGACAGATTAATGGGTAAAGCAAAAGCTGCACACGCAAGCAAAGCAAAACAAGGAGTTCATTCACTGCTTCCCAACGGCAGGCAGGTGTTCAGCCATCCCCAGGAAAGCAGGGCTCCATTACATGTAACAGTTCCTTGGGAAGACAAACACCATAATTCCGAACATACCCCCTTTCCTTCCTTCTTCTTTCCCCAGCTTTATGCTGAGCATGCATGACATCATACAGTATGGAATATTCCTTTGGTCAGTTGGGGTCAGCTGTCTCAGCTGTGTCCCCTCCCAACTCCTTGTGCACCCCAGCTTGCTTGACCAGAAAAGGCCTTGACTCCGTGTAAGCACTGCTCAGCAATAACAAAAACATCTCTGTACTATCCATACTGTTTCCAGCACAAAATCTCATTTACAAAGCCTGAAGGTCCAGTCACTTGAAGAAAATAACTTTATCCCAGCCAAAACCAGCACATCTTTGGTATTATTAGTGGTCTGTGTGTTGGAAGACAATTTGGGTGCAATCCTTGGCTTCTTAATGTTGACAGGACTTTATCATAGATGTACCTGTCCATGTAATCGAATACACAGCAGATCAACATGCCTCTTCTGTTTCTTTGCCGGTTGAGACCACAGTCCCCTGGGATGGCAGGGTATGGCAGCTGGCAGAGCCCTTCCACCACAACAAGAAAAAATGGAAATAACCCACAGGCAGTCAGCACTCTGGATTGGTCAGTAGCCGTAAGAATCAATAGTGCTTGTGGTATGTCATTTTTGCTAAAGCTAGCAAACAGCAAAACAGAAACATTTATACTTTTTAAAAATATTCTTTTTGCTAATCTGTATTCCATTTTTCTGGAAACCTGAGTTCAAAACCTATTGCCCTCAGCGCCCTTGCACTGAAACTCAAACGAATATCAAGTATGAACAAAAAATCCAAATGCAAACCAATTAAAGTGCATGATACATATGCGTGCAGAAGTATCCTAGCTCAGCTATAAGCATATCTATTATAATACCAATCAGTGTACAGGTCAGAAGGGAATACAAAAAGTAAGGATGATATTAGTGTTAGATGTTTCAGGAAATCTGTTTTATTCCTTGCACAAGAAAGCATGATTTGTTGTATTGTTTCTTTCAAGGCTTATACTGCTACAAAAATGCATACATCTATCACTGATTATTCTGCTGTAAAGGCAGGAGAAAGAAGAGTAGAACTGGTCAAAACATTTGTTACATTTAAAGGAGAAAAGGGAGAAAAAATGTTGTTTCACACGCTATTATCTAAAGAAAGAACATTGTGACCAAGCAACCTCCTAACTGTTGCAGCCATGGCACTCATCCATAAAGATTTGCACTAGGTGTTTAATCCATACATCCCCTGCTCCCTTGAGACTGACCAGATTTGCTCTGAAACATGCCCTTTGCAACCAGCTTCACAAAAAAAGGAAAAAGTGCTCTCAAAAAATTGATAGTGTCCAAAAGCATATTGCAACATCATTTTGTCTCTGGAACACCCACGCTTCTTTTTCAGTGTAGTTTTTTCACATCTTCAATGGTCAGCTGCTTTTTTAATGGATTTTTAAAGAGAAAATTGAGTCCAGGGAGTCCACCATAATTTAAATGGTCCAATTCACAAAGATGTATTAGTAAAACCCCAACACCCTCAGAGTACAGAATTTAGCATGACGTAGCATCACACTTTTCCCCCAGTGTAAAGAAAACAGTGTATTCACACACAGCACAAAACCGTTTAAAAATATTTAAACATATGGTTTACATATTGAAAATGTAACTATGGCAAATCAGAACTTACCTTGGAAAAGGCCCACATAGTATGCCACAGTTCAGATAATAATGGCGTCTGATTACCAGCTCTAAGGAAACAAAACCCTGAAGTCAAAAGCAAATGTGTGAAGCACAGTTTTTCTCAGAACTGCCTATTCAGAGTCAAATACAGAGACTGAAATATTCAGAGGAATTTGAGTGCATTTTTCTAAAGCAGCTTTTATAAACTAGAGAAGTCTTAACCTAACATCCTACACTATTTCAGGATTGGCTACCTTACTGGTTTGATAGTGATCTTCCATCACCAGGTGCAGAGTAGGATTGGAAAGTGCGTCAGTGATCTCTTGAGCACCATTTTAAGCTGCCACGTGAAGTTCTGGGTAGACAAGAGTGTATTATGCTTTGGTGCAAATACCATATGATTGAAGAGTTCACGGCCTATCCGGCCAAAGACTCCCAACATACAACAAAGGAAAATAATAGTATTTTTTCCTTAGAACATGTTTCATTAAATGTGTTTTTCAGATAGGATTTGCAAATGATGCCATGCTGTACAGAGCAATGCACAAACAGGATGCAGCAGCTGCTCCCCTGTTGCTCTGTGCAGATAACATTAACTTTCATGGATGTGGCAGCTCCTCTTGTTTTCTGTCCAATTTTGGAGGAGGGGAGGACAGAAGATAGGAGGAAGCAGTATCTTATCTATATTGCTCTCTGGAAAACTTCTCAGAAATGCCAAAGAAATGGTGTTAACCCAGCTCTGAAACAGAAATGCTGGTCAGCTGAGAGAAAACACAATGACACCCAGAGGACTTCTTGGGCAGAGGTAGGTGAAGCTGTGTGGGTATGACTTCTGAAGATGAAGAAGACGCTACTACTATTTTTGATTTCTTAAACTAAGTCATTCCTTAAACAGTTCATTTTAAGGGTTTGGAAATATGAAATCTCTACCTCTTCTTAAAACAAGAAGTGTATCAGGTGATTAAGGTAAACATGACAATTAAAAGGAGTAAAAAAAGTTTGAAATGTTTTTGTAATTACTCCCTGGTCATTATTAGACTTTCCTGATTACTGTAGTTTCAAATCTTGAGCTAAAAGTACGTAGTGAGAAACTGATATTATTGTACATACCATGCTGATAGCCTCTCAGCCAATTAAAAAAAAATAAATCACTTTTAACTTTTAAAAACACCTTTGAAAATAAAGACCTAAGACAACATACCTCTCAGTATGCCTTCTGCAAAGAGTTTGGAAATACATGTATTTGACAGGCTGTTCCATTTCCAAAGTTGTTGCCACCGAAGATAATAATTATTCCTCAAAATTCCTCCACAGCTGTGGTAAATGCCTCAGGGCCACCTGAGTCACCCTGGTGCATCACCTAGGTAATGCTAAGGCACAGCCTCCTGGCAGGGAGAAGTCCAAGGTGTATCACCTCAAGGAGCTCCTGAGGACAGTAGCTTAGAAACTCAAACCATAATTCTTTCTCCAGATGGTTTTCAGCTTGAAGGTTATCTGAATAACCTTATTTTTTCTTTATCATTCCCCACCAAGCTTTCATAAGTCAGAACATACAAGGTCACTGACTTTCCATGACCTTGAAGCTACAGGCAAGCCTTGCCCAGCAGAGAACAGTATTCGGCAAATGTTCTCCATGTCCTTTCTCAGAGTCCATCTTTAATTAAAACATTTTCATAGTGCTGTTGGCAGGAGCTTTTGATGAGGCTCTGCAACAGATCACTTCTCACTGAACTCTGCTGCAGCAGTTGTTCCTGGGAACTACTGCTGACAAGTTAAATGCAAAAATACATACTTAGTAGAACTCTGTAGAGAGAACACTAAAAAAAAGTCACTTATGTGCTGAGTAAAGGATTTTCTTCTGCTATTGTTGTTTGGGTTTTTTTTCTGAGGTGGAGATATTTAACTATTATAGCATACATGGGGGCTTTAGTACAAAGCGAATAATGAGCCAACTTTGTTTGAAAGCTGATAAACTCCATGCAGAGCACTGGACTTCCAACCTACCAAATACGTAAGCAATCTACCTCACTGAAGCTGCTGGAGATTTCTTATATATCTAGTGCTAAGCAAACATTTAGTCTTAATTAACTGGGACTCACCTTGGCAGCAGAAAATTAACTAGTTTCGAGAGTTTTGGAAATTTTAGGTGATTTCATTAGCAATTTGTTGATTTGGCCCTTAGTGTTAAGCAATAATAAAGCTTGCAGCTAAGAAGAGATACGTTTATTTGCAATCCAAAGTGATTCCTAAGAATGTCTTTGTTAACACAAGAATTAATGGCAATTAATTGCAAATAGTGTTGGAAAGATCCCATTGAAAATAATTTTCCCAGAACATTCCCTCACCCTGAAAAAAAACGTTAATGTTTCCTTCATCTCTCAGACTTGTCAAGCAAGACTTATTTTTAGGAGTACTTCACAGTGAAATACTGTACACTGGAGATTTTAAGCGTATAGAGAGGCTGAATAAATCATGACTTTGTTCTTCATTCCCCAGACAGCAAGCAGCGCTCTGTTTACCCGTACTGGTTAGCAGCTGTAGACGAAGCTTTCCTGGCAGTTGTTCTGACAGCAGGTAGAGAATGACAGAGACTCAAGCTTATACAAAACCCACAAGTTTATTATAAATCACATAGCAAACCGTAGCATCTGGTGAATGAATAGAGGGTGCTTCACATACCTATCAGTTGGGGATCCCTAAACAAGACAATGCTGGGTCTCTTGACTTCATGCCTCTATCCATTTTATAAGATGCTCGCTGGATGACCAGATCACGACATACAATGTTGGAAAGATTGTTAGCAAGAAGGTGGAAGAGCGGGGTCCCTTAGTACACAAAGGAAGGTGGCTTCAGAGAGTTTTGCTACTACAGCGGATGAATCATTTCGGTCACCTGAGAAGTGCTGGTGACTGAACAGCCAGCTGGCTTGCTCTTAGTTCCTCATCCTCACTCTCCATAGACACTATTTCACTGGTCCTATTTGAATTTTTTTTTCCAACTTAAAACAACGGTGAGCGTTATTTTTCTCTTTTAATAAAGCTGTCTCACTGATAAACTATATATAACAATAGCAGAGGAGAAGCTTGTACTTTCTATGGACGAGGAAATGCAGATCTAAAGAGTTGTGCAGCTTCCCCACAGCCTCCCTGCCTCTTCAGGCTCTCCTTGTCAGTCCTGACAATTACACCACCTATTTCCTTCTGCAGAAAGGAAACATCTCCTGATTCCAGGCCAACCCCTAGACATACACGGACGAGAAGCTGCGCTGCTTTTCGTATGGCGCAGTACCTTGGGCAATCAGTGCCACAGGATTTCCCCATCCCCTTTGTTTTAGCCTCCCATCAAGTCTCTCCTGCAGGCTGGGCAGCAAGTGGGGTCACGGTTAGTTTTGATGAGACGGTCGGTGGTAGAGGGCCGGGCAGGAACGGTTCCGACCCGGACCAGCTCCGGGATGTTATTTTCTACTACGCCAAGGCCCGGCTGAAAGAAGGGGTCAGGGACAACGCACACCCCACTCACAGCTGCAGAGGGAGCCTGGCCGAGGAAAAATTGCTCTCCTTGCTTCGAAATTTCTGTTCAAAAGCAACCGAGGGGCAGATGCAGTCTTTCTGCGCGCCCTCTCCCCCACGCGAGCGGGAGCGTGAGGGCAAACGCTGACTACAAGGCGAAGCCGCTGAAGGCACCGGCGGAGGAGGGCGGGGGGGGCCACGTCCGCCCCCACCCGCACCCCGGGGACCGACCGGGGCTCCCCGCGGGACGGGCTGCG
>NW_020799097.1:66953026-66999943 GCF_003259725.1 Athene cunicularia | reverse complement strand
AGGCCCGCGGCATGAGGGCAGCTGATGCAGACCCCCTCGGGCGGCATCCAGGGGGTGGGTGTGTGCTGCGTCTCGGGCCGGAGCCCGGTCCGTAGTGTGCGACAGCGTAATAGTAGGTAGGGTCTCGTTGTTAAAAAACAAATAAAATTTAAAAAGCAGGAAGTGAAATTATTTTGTTCCGTTCTTCAACAGTATCTGCTAGGAATGCAACAGTCAAAATCAGACCATCCTATCTGAAACCGGCCTCTTTCTAAATTAACAATGTTTATTTGCTATATTGGTTGACCATCTCTGCTTGTGTAGGTGTGAGTTAACACCCACCGGCAAATGTCATCTGTAAGTTGGCTAAATACCGCAGAAAGCTTTTTTGGTATTTGAAGTAATACTTTTGAGTCATCTGATTCCATGAACTTGGCCAGCAGTTTAAAAACTTCCTTTTTACTGATGGAGTTCTCAGACAGTACACTACTTGTGTTGCGCTTCTCGGTACTGGAGGAATTCTGCATCTTGAATGTGTCAAATTTAATGTGTCAGTAGCTGTCTCTGTAACCATGTAAGCTAATGGGTGCTCATGTTTTAGTAAACTTTTTTAGAAGCACAGAGAAGTTGGTTTTAGGCTTCAAAATCACTTAGGCAGTTTAAGAAGTGTTAATATAGTGAAATTTCTGTTCTGTTGAGGTTTTAGAATATTGTTAATGGACTCATTTTAATATTTGTGGTTTCCACTGATATGTGGGGATGTGTGTATAAATAATTTGTGATCATCCTAACTATTAAGAAAAAGAAGATTACTTCAGTGTACACATATACCACATAATCTAAGCAGATACTGTTCTAAAACAGTTTACTGTCTCCTCACTTTGAGGTGCAGTATCCTCAGGGGATCCTGCGTTTTGTGCTGAACACATGAAGCCATTTTATTCATACATTTGGAAAATTTCAATTCGTTTTTCTTGAAAATAATTTTTTGGAGTCGTGGCGTCAGACCGAAGGGTGTGTAATTTCTAATTTCCTAACCAGGACTGGCTTAAAATCAGGTGGTGCAAGTTTTTTCATTCTACACGTTGCAAGTTATGGTAATTTACTGTAACTTGAAGGTTAAAACTGGGAAGTGATAGTCAGTGAAGACTTGATATTTTGTTGTTATTACTTTGATACGCTGGTAACTGAGAGTAGTACTGAAGAGAACCTTACTTTATTTTCAGAAAAAAAAAGTAAGCTTCACCCCAGAGATAGGTCCCTCTCTGCAAATTGCCCTGCTTTGGATGTTAATTTGTTAAACTTGTGCAAATGTCAGCTATAGTAAGGGATACATTTTTTTCTAACAGTGTGAGTAATTGGATCAAGAAACAGCTTTTAGGAGCTTGGCCAACTAACCAGTCACCGTTTCACTTGGAAAGTAAATTTCGTTTTTCAAACTGTAAACAAAGTTCTCACCTTCTGCTTTCTCTCCTTCCAAAATAGCCTATTTGTAAAAGAAATATGCAAAGTGTATTTGTATTGTATGTGAAAATGTTACCAAAACTAGACTATAATTAGGCATCTGGAATGTGAATTTCTCAAACTTTAATGGTGTCAAATCCCATATATATCTGCTAGGGGTGACTGACAGGCTTGGCCTGTGCTGCACTGGCTATTAGCACTTCCTGAATTAATTCCTGTTTAAACTAGAATATACTTTCCAAGAAGGGCTGGGGGGAAAATTCAGTCTTGATTTGAATGCTTTCAGTGATGGAAAATCTAGTCTGTCCTTTCTTCTTGTTGTTATTTAAACCATCAACTCTCTTGCTGTTGATATTTCTTTTATTTTAAATCTAATTTGCCCAGGTTCTGTTTCAGGTTTTATCCTTTTGTCTACAAGATTTAACTTTGATAAACCACAGCAATTAAGTTTCTAGTGTTTTCCAGTATGAAGACTTGGGCTACAGTCATGTAATCTTCTGGCTCTTCCCTGTACCATTCAAACTCACTGGATTTCTTACTGGAATAATAAAAGCTTTTAGGGGAAAGGATTACTATTTTCACACAAAAAGACCTTTATCGATGCTTTCCTACCATATTTGTTAACTGGCAACTTGGTAGGGAGTCCTTTGTTGAAATGGTTGGGGGTAGCTCTAGGACCCAAGTACTGTGGAGGCTGTGTCTGTTGCTGTGAGCTGAGCTAGCAGTCACTGTTGCTCCTTCTCCTTTCTTGCTCCTCATTCTGTGCTGTCTATATGTCCCAGGATGCAACACTTGTCAGGCCTGTCTTTGAGCTACTGTAAGTTGCTGAAATAGCAAAAGATTAACTGAAACTGTAGGGCCATTTTCTCTAGTTCTAAGGAGGTACAGTAGCTGAAAGTTTGCTCAGAGATGATACGAAAAGTTGGATGGGGAGGGGGAGACTTTCATGGTGAAGCGTAGAGATATATAAATAGGAAATGGAGGATCTGAGACTTCTGGTGGCAGTTCTTTGGTTGGCTAGATCCTTACTGTAACTTGGCAGTGGATTTTGTGATTCCCTGAAGGGGTCACATGCTCTAAAAACTGAAAAAACAAATCAAAACGCAAAAAAAGGATTGTTTAGGAGATGCTAACATCCACAGTTTTACAGTAATTTAACTGAATCTGACTTAAAAGGTAGGCCATTTCATACCTACATTTAAGAACTGATGCGTTAAGATAAATATTTTGGATGCTTCCTTCAGAAACAATGTTGAGCTTACTAATTCCTTCTTTTTAACTGTGCGTTACAAAACGCAAAAGGTATCTGAGCCTAAAAGAATAAAGCTTAAAAATTTTTCAAAACTCGGTCACAAAGAAAATGCAATATTTTAAATACGCTTCTATGTTAGTTGCTTGCAGAAGCTGCAGATGAGATTCTCTTTCTTCTATTTGTTCTTTCTTGACTACTTTGCCTTTCCTTCTCTTTCCCCACTAGAGTTTGCCAAGTCCCAGGTTTACTCATGCTCTTTCTTTTGTTTTTGAGTTGCATTGAATAGGGAGAGCTAGAAATGTCAGGAAGTTATATGCTGGCTTTTAAATGACATGATCCCTATTTCACTCTATTTCTAGAGTTATTTTAAAATGTAGACAAGTTGTTTTCTTGAAAATGCAGATGTTTTGCCATTTGTGAAGTCCTTATTTCAGAAGGAGGTGATATTAAGAGAAGTTGATAGGTTACATGCATGCTGATGATCAAGACAGTTCTTCTGGAACTGGTGCTGCTAATGTGCAGTGAGAATTTTTAATTTAAAAGTTAAAGCTGGAACTAGGAGCCGATAAACTCTGGTTTATAGGAGTAACACTGTTGAACTTGGTGACATTACTTTCACAAGCTAGGTATTTCATAAGGCTGCATTTCATAAGCTGCATGAGGTTAGGCCCCTCTTAGTGTCAATAGCAACAGATTTTAATTTGTAACTCGAGGGGCACCTGTATCCCACCATTATGTTCATGATTGTTCACTGGTTTGTCTACTTTAAGAACTAGTTTATCTGGTTCTGTTTGTAGGGCTGGGCCCTTTTTTATGGGGACAAGTTCCTTGAGATGAAAAATTAGACTGAATATTCTGTTCTTAAAATAAGGTATATCTTAGCAATACTTGTAAAACACAGAAATGTTGTTCAAGGAATTTTTGTCCATAAAATCATGTTGGATTCTCTTGTAAATGTCACTAACCGAGTGTACTGTCACTACTCAAATGAATGTTTCTAACCGAGTAGTTTAATTTAGCATGGTTCTTGTTGTTGTGTGAAGGAAGATCATGATTTATGTATGAAAATTTCAGGTAGGAAAAAATAACACCACATTAGACTTCAAATAAAGGTTATTTTTCTTAAGTGTGTATCCTTCCTTTCATCTTCTCTTTGATTCTCTATTGCTTTTACTAGTGTAAGGCTCCCCCAGAGAAGTCTCACATTTTCCTTTGTACCATCAGGAATCTGTTTGTATGTTTTCGCAGAAACAATTCTTTGTTCTGATTTGCAGCTGGGAAGCGAAGCATCCCTCTGTGCTAAACCCTCCAAAATACCCAAACTTTTAATTCTACAAGACTGCCTTCTGTATTGTCATAACTTTGAAAGTAAACTTTTTTAGGAAATTTCATCTTAAGAGACAATTACTCAGTAAATCTGAATACGTCTGTGAGTTGGGATGAACTTCTATGCAGATCACTTCATAACCCATTCAGCACATCCCACTATTGAATTCATCAGAGCAAGACATAATACAAAGAATGAGATTACAGTTGATTTACATATGCAGGATGTGATGAAACAAAACTAATTAGGTAAAGTAATAATTTTGATTTTATGGTTTTAATCATATGAAAAGTTGTTTGGGTTTTTTTAAGCTATAATTAAGTGGATGTGAAAATATTTCCTGGGACTTTTCTAGATTATTTTGGTTTGGTGGTTTGTTTTTTTTCTTTAAGGGGCAACAAGATCACTAGAGAAGGTGAAAAAGTTTGGTAATGCAAATTTACCAGATTCCTGTCCTATTGATGGAGGGAGGTGTTATTATGAGCATGAGAACTGATACAGTCTTATTTTATTAAAATACAGGTTTTCTGTTCATCTTTCTGTCTGCCATGATCTCTTGAAAGTTCAGTGATAAGTAGGTTATGTTGTATTGCAGCAAATAATAATGCAAGGCTTCTCATTTTGGTGCTGGGAAGCTGAAGAGCTGGTAAGATCTATTTGAGACTGTGCTTGGGTAATGATTTCTCTGACTCAGTTTTTCAAAGTTATTTTAAGCACCTAGGTATTGAGTCATCAGAGACTCATTACCAGAGGTCGTCATTTGAAAACATGATTACAGTAGCTAAAGAGAAGGAAGTCTGGTATCAGATGTCATAAGCTTCATCTGATTTATAGATTCAGTGATTCAGATTTCACTCTGGTAAGAGTTTCTCCATATATCAGTATTTCATGGCTTTGTAAAAAATTTTTATTTTACTCCATTTTGTCAGAGTTTTCCTCTTTTAGAATTGTCTTCCTCTTTTATAATCTCCGATCTTCAGGTTTTGAAAAAGCTCCTGAAATAGTGAATATCCACACATTCTTCTGTTTATAAAAGCCTCCTTATTTGATTAGGACATCTGGCAAATTTCAGCGTTAACAGAGATTACAAAGGGGAAATGATACAAAACTTTGCTGTTTTAAATATGTGGGTTCCCTCCTGTATTAAATTTACAAGCAATGGCAACATTGACAGTGTTGGAAGCAGTCTTGCAAAACATTATAAAAGCAAGTAATAGAGACTGTAAAGTAGTGGAAGTGATTCATTTCAACCAGCACTACAGTAGGACAGATCAACATTTAGGTATCTGGAATTATTTAAAGTAAATAATTGTGGCAGTTCTCAGCATTCAAAGCTAAATGTCTTCTATTTGAAAGCATGTTTTGCAATTACAAGGTCATTCAAATTCACTTCAAACTTCTTTGAGGGGGCAAAAATCAGAGCTTGGGCATTTACTTTCTTTAGTTGTATTCCTGCTTTCTCAGCAATTTATGACTGGAAAGGAGCTTTCCAAGTAACACAGAGTTCAAAACCCAAAGCAATCTTGTAGTCCAGTAAGCAAAATTTAAGTGCTACTGAAGAGAAAACACATGTGCATATTGCTTACTGGAAAATTTAATTTAAGCTCTGAGCCTTATATTCTTTTTCCAAAGCCGTCTTTCTCTTTGAGCTTCATATGGGCAAGAAACCTCCATTAAAACAAACAAACAAACAAACAAAAACAAAAACAAAAAAACCAAACAACCAAAAAAAAACCCCCACGACAATTAAGACCAGAATCACATAACTTTGACAAATAGTCCTCTGTGAGAACCACAGCAGGAGAAGGGCAGGAGGGACAGCTCTTCTTGTAGGGAGTTGCCTTTATGCAGGCTGATCCAGCTGTTGTGTAGTTGAGGGGACATTCAGGACATCGCGTGGTATGAAGGGCACTCGAGCCATCCTGGGTGCTGCTCGTAAGAGGGTGTGTGCTCATAGTAAGTGTGCCGGGTAAAGTCAAACCAGCAACGCAGTGCATGTGAACAATTTTTTTTTGTCGGTAAAAACTCTTAATTTCCTCCTGTATTTTAGAGTTGCTCTTCTCCCGGGCCCTGCCCCTTAAAGGAAAGCACTGTGCAGGAGGTGTTCGCAGTGTGAAAAGTAGGTGGCTGGGAGGAGGAGGAGGTGGTAGGGAGGTAGGCAGTGCAGCTTGAGGGAAGTCCCGTGGGAGTCCAAGCAAAACAGCTGCTTCTGGGGATGGGCAGCCATGCTTGACCTGGGGTTTCTGCAACCGGGACTTGCCCAGGTAAAATCATTCAGTCCCACGCTTGTAGAAAGTGTGACTGGTGTACAACTGGTTGATGGGCGTTTTCTTACGACTTATGGTTGTGTTATTGACTTCTGCTCTGAGTTGCCATCTGCTCCTCCTTGGCAAGGGAACTGTTGTGCTTTTATTTTGTGTATTCATATGGTATCTCTTTATACACAGTAGGTTTTGGATTTGCTTTGCTTTTCCCAGCCTTCTGAGACTGCAGTTCTCAGATCAAAAATAAATTGTCCCCTCGATTCTAGTTGAATTCAAGCAAAGTGTTTGTTTTCCTGGCTGATACAACAAAATGGCTAACTTTAAAGAACAACTATAAAAATTCTCTTAGGATAGTCTTAAACTGGTTCTCTGTGAGGATTTTTTTTTTCCTTGTCATATTATATGGGTAGTTTCCAAAATAAAGATGATTGATACAAGGCTATTGCATTTATTGTTCCTGCTAGTTCTGATTTAAATCTTGGGGTTCCCTGGAGAGCCTATACAATTCATCTTTCTGCAGCAGTAAAGCCATGACTGATGAAGCACTTCATTTTGTCCTACAGCTTCATCAGATTTGAGAACTAAGCTTAAATGTTTTATTTCCTCTACTGCATTAATTATTTGGGGGCGGTGTGTGTTAAGATTTAATTAAGTAATTGAATATTGCAATAACATACAATAATAAAATGCAATTAGTGCTTAGTTACAGCACAGTTCTTTCAGCAGTACTGTAATTTCCTCCCTTAGTAGCCCTATATTTGTCTTCTGAAAATGATTGCTTATGGAATACAAAATTAAGCATCTTTCTTGCTGCAAATAACCATATTCTTGGAAGTTTATATATGGTTGTAGAATTGTAATTTTTATATCAGCAGCTCTGTCACATTTTGTTAAGCTGCCAATTTTTCTAGTAATTTGTAAGGAGGCAGAAGTTCAAACTTTCTCTTCCGATGTCTTTGATGCTTTCTGTCACTGTAAAGGTTGCTGATACAAGAAAGGTTTGTGTAGTGTCCAATTTAAATTAATTTCTAGATAATGGAAGATGGGTATTTTAAAGGAGAATCTTTAAATGTTGTGTGACTTAATCCAGTTCTGTGATCCATAATCCCTGTATTTTTTAAAAATGGTTTTTAATTTTTCTTTTTTTTTTTTACTATGGCCGAAAATAGCTGTAAGCTTGGGTCCATTAAAACCCATAAAATCTGAACTTTGCCCATTTCTATAGTAAAGAAGCTTCGTCTGATAAAATGGTAATACATTTGTGTGGGCATAATAGTTTCCTCACTTGTCTTCATAAAATAAAAGGAAACATAGAAATGGTTCAATTATTGGGCTTTCATAAAGTAGTGTTTCTAAAAAGGACTAAGAGATCCTGAAACATATTGATTGATGTTGGTTACTCAAGTAACAGAGCATTTAGCAGAATTCCACGTTGAGGATTTATCTGCTCTGCTGCATTTTAGATTCCTTCCCATCTGTCTTCAGTTACCATGCTGTTGAGCACTTGTTTTCCTGTTAATACTACCAGTGTTTGTGACTTCAAAGTAGTACAACTATTTTGTTCTGTATCTTACAGGTCAAGTCTTATTAGAAGTAGCATCATTTTAACATGCAGGTAGTTTGTTTATTTGCTTCTAGACTGGCCTGTGCAGCTGATACGTTGAAATGCACAACCTGTGCTAGTGTGGTGAGTCTGGAAAGGCTTGAAGTTCCTTAGATAACCTTAGCAAAACTGTGCCTCTCCAATTACTGGCGTAATTAATTTTTTTTTTTTAATCGCCGCTTTTAAAGAGGCAGCACTATTGTATGACTACAAGCTGTCTTAATGAGTAGGTCACGATGTGGCAGTTTTTCTGGTGAATACAGTAGGCTTTTTCTGAAACGTTCACCTCTTACTGGCTTTGTTCTTTGGGGACAGGACTGCAAGGGTACAATACTGATTGCCCTGAAGTTTCAGGCAAGCGTCAGGGGACTTGGCATGGCAGGCTTCAGAAACATACAGTTAAATATTGGTTCGGCAAACATTTGCAAGTGTTGCAGTTCGATTTCAGAGACACAGTAATGATTAATGTAGACAGAGATTTTAATCACATGAGATAAATGCATCCTGCCTAACATCTGTAAATATGTGTACAGCTGTACTTGCTGCAGGTTTAGGTTCTGCTGTAGCTGGAATTACTCTTCTCAAACTTGAAATCGTTTAGTCCCCAGTCTATCTGGGGACCTGGAATAGGTTGATATTCAGAAAGGAAACTATGGAGAACTCTTGGTACTTGGAGCATTGCAGTAAATTGATTATGAAAAAGGCCTTCCGATATATTTGGCGCTTCTCTCTCACAGTTAGAAGTTTTGCAGTACACTGTTAATAACTGGTGATTGGTTTATATGTAATGTTTTAAACAGGAAAAAAACTTAAGGTGCTTAACCCAACTGAAAGCTCAGATGTGATTCACAGGAGTATCTGAGTCAGTGACTGGAAACATCTCTAAATCATATGGGTGTCTTGCATGTATTTCTGCAACTGAATTCCCCTTGCTTCTGTGTTGCTTGGGTGCATGGGGATTCTGTTATTTGATTTGACAGTGCTCCATAGATAAATCTGTATGAATACTGCAAAAGGTAACCAAGTGCCTCTTTTAATAGTGCATGATGTTTCTTTTGAAAGTACTGGAATTTGAATGCTGCTTTTTAAAACTACTGAGCTCCTTACAGATAATCCACAGACTTCAAAATTCTTGAGCACTGTTGTAAACCTGGAAAATACCGTTTCTCTTTACTTTTTTCATGATCTGTGGCAGTGGTTGTCTACCCACCTGATTTGTAACTGCATAGAAAGAAGCTAGAACTTACTGAACACCTGAAGATTTTAAGATCTGTTACATTCTAACACTTTTAAGACATCTTAGTCTTTTAACCATTTTAGGCCTCATACAGCATCAATAACTTTTAGTCCTAGATATTTGAGCTGAACAAGGGTCCTCCCGAAGTGTTCATTTGAATGCAAGTTCTTAGTGTGCATGCTGCCTGTAATGCTGGCCTGGAGCGTGTTCCAGTGGGCTCTGGGGTGTGCTGATGTTTGCTTACAGGTAGACAGCTATAAAGAAGCTCATGTTCTGTAAATCAGAAATAAGATATTTAACCAAAAATAAGCTGGACTAGCCTGAACGGAGTTCAGGTGGTCTTTCCAGACCAAAAAATTATTTTCACCAAGGCAGTGAAGTCCTGTGTGGTAGACCTGAAGGACTAATCTGTCCTCACTGAGGAGGGCCTGAGCTGCTGAAGAGGCTAGTAAGTCATTGTCTTTATTACTAGAGAAAACATTTCCAAGTCTCTTTCACACTTGAAAACTTGCCTAGTCCCTTCTTTCTTACACAAAGTCATACAGAAATGGTTTCAAGGCAAGCTTTATTACACCTTTGTTCTAATTCTTAAAGTGCCAGTGATTCAAGCCACATGCATGTTGGTAGGAATAATTATTGTCCCTTACCCTATAAACACTTCAAAATTTGTATTTGTGCTTTTTGGAAACTCTTCATGCTTTAACCATTTTCTTGCAATATGAGGTAGACCTTTTAATCCAGTGCAAATACCTGCCTCAAGTATTGTAAGCACATGCAGCTTGGAGGCTGAAGAGGAACTCCCTGTTTTGCGTCTCTTCTGTCTGCAAGCATGTTTTATTAGCAGGAAAAAATTATGCAAGTCCTTGTTTCTTAGCTTTTTATCTGTATTTAATTGGCTTCTAATGTGTTCATAGTCAGTGGTGTTGACTTCAAATGACTAGCTGCAGGCTATTGAGCTTATTTTAGTGTTGAAAAATTGCTCAGAAGAAAGTGAGCAATCAGGTCAGGAGACACATTTTTAATGTGAGTTTGTAGAATAATGTGAAGATCCAGCAGTCAGAGCTGGTGAGGAAACTTGAAGTAATGATACCTGAGTATTGTGATCTCTCTTAGTTAAGAAGTGCAGTTCTTGACTGAATTTAGTTTCACTTTTTGGATGAGTTTATTTTAATTCTGATGTTGCCCAAAGCAAAAAACCCAATTGTGTTAGAAAAGAAATTTAATACTAAAGGAACGTTTTTATTAGGTGAATTTTAAATTTTACTTATTGTTTAATGAAAACAACTTGAAGGGACTTGGTTCAGTTTCTTCAGGCTAGTCGTTTTTTTTCTAGGCAGATGTTGAGCACATACACAAGAACAGTGATGCCTAGCACTATACAAGAAATATGTATTTTCTTCATTTGTTTTGTATTAGTTAAAAAGATAAGCATTGAGGTCTTTTTTTCTTTGTAATAAACCTTTATTACTTTAACTGTCAGTTTCTAGGATAATGTATAATCTCTTGAATTCTGGAGGTGAGGCTTCTGTAGGAGCCTGTCTGAGAAGACAGTGTCCCTAGTGTCCTCTTACGCTTCCATCTTCAGTTTTTTGTTTGATTCTTGTCTCTTAGGAATGCCTGTGAGAGGAACATGTGTAGAGATTTCTTTCCCGTAGGCAGGACAGAAGGTGGCTGCCTTTCCAGGCTGAGAGGCGTAGGCATTTGAAGAGCTGCTTGATATTTCTGCATAGGATATCCAAATGTACACTTTGCCTAGCAGTCTGATACAGTTGTAATGGAGGGACTAAAGTGAAGAGGCATTTTTTTGTCAAATCATAGCCCTGGTTGTTGCAGCTGCTGCAGTGAGAATCTCTTCAGTCTTGGAGTACTTACTGGCTTTTGGATGTGCTTGGGTTTTAGGATAAAGGGTGCAGGAAAGGTTTGAATAAATCTGTCAAAGTGATAGCCACTGTTGGAAGGAAGGTAGTGTTCTCAGTGCTCTGAGGTGGGGGGCTCCTGCCTATGTTTCTGAAGCACTTTTCTTACTGTTTTTTTTTGGGGGGTGGGGGTGAGAGGGTTTTGTTGTTTTGTTTTGTTTTTTTCCTGAGCTCTTTGGACACCAGTTGTTTTAAACTTCTGGCAGTACCTTGAGTAATATCCAAAGTGGGACTTATCGTGTGTTTTGACTTGCTGAGAGGTTTTTTCAAAGATGTATTGATTAAAACGTGACGTCTTAAGTAGTCTGTCTGTGAAGGGTAAAATGAAACAATGGTTAAACTGTTTAGAACTTTGGCCACCCTCATTGTTTCTGTAGATTTACTGATACAACGAAGACAGCTAGGAGTTTAATGCTGATTCTTCAGCTGCTAACAAGTCAGATGTCTTGCAGTTGTTCTAAGCAGTAAACTACCTCAAAACAATATTAGACAGTAATCACAGGGCAAATTGCTGTGAAAGATCAAACAGTACAGAAAATACAAAAATTAATTGCCTTTTGTTTGCAGAGTGTTGCCACTTTTTAGATTAAATGCTTCATTTTGAACTGTTCTCTTAAATGTTATCAAAATATACTGCCAACTTCTGAACTGATTTATTTGCAGCTAGGTTTTTATCTTTATTTTCTTTTCTTTCCGCTTTGTCAATTTGTCTAATCCTCCTCAACCTGTATCCCAGGTATACTATTTTTATTTTGTTTTCTTAGAACTGCCCTTTAGAATGAATATTTTATTTCTAAAACCAATATTGGTGGGAAAAGCAGTTCTGAAATAAAAACACAACCCAACCAAAAAAAACTCACAAAAAATGTAACAAAAACAACCAACCAAACCTACATCCAAAAAACTTCTAGTAGAGAATGAATAATACGAAGTCTGGGAAGCCAGAAATGCATTTTACTGTTCTTATGTTCAAAATATGAACACTTATCACTGATAAGCAATATGTTCATCACTTCCAGGTGTGATGAACATATTGCTTATCAGTGTTTCACAAGCAGCTGGTTTCAAAGTCTTATGCTTTCTAGACCTACTGAAGAATATTTGTACTAAGTGATGTAGTTTTTGTAGCAAACCTTTCTGGAGCTTATTCATAACAGAAATGTTACTGGAGTTATTTGAGGTGACCAGAAGCCCTTTGTTGTTCATTGCAGCTAAAAGCTTAAGCTGCAGTCCTAGAAGAAAAGTGCAAGTCTGCTTACTGTCAAGGCTATTTAAATTTTAAGGGCTTGACTTCTGAAGAAGAGTCTCAGCTCAAAAATAGAAAAAAGCTGATGCTAACAATTAACTTTTTTAAAAAAGACATTTTACCAGGCTACCCAAATTATGGTTCTGCTTTTGTAGTGGGATGCAGGTTTCTCTGAAAATATTTCTCATTTACTTTCCAAAATAGAAATATGGAATCCTTTCTGTGAACCTGGGAACAGTAGAACATGAGACTGGAGACGAAGTGCGAACCTCTAAGGTGCTCCTATCCTTGCTGCTGTGATACAGGAGTTGTCTTTCTGGGACAGTGGCACAAAGCAAGTTAAACCTGTGAATTCCTGTCCCTTGAAGAGGGTACTGCTATATGTCTGAAGCACTGAACTGCTGAAGTGCTAGCAGCTAAAACAAAGGCATGCATTTATCATGGGAATTTCATGCTATGAACCTTTTTGGTATTTCCTTTGTATTATCTGCCACTGCCGGCTGTCCAAGAGAAGCAGTTGTAGTACAAGTTTCTTACTTTTAACACATGGTTGAAACAGATGAGTCTATGGCATAACTCTTTCTAATACAATGAAGTCCTGCCCATAGGGAAAGCATTTTCAAAGGTTCCAATTTTTGAGCAGCTTCTCCAGTTTTAGATTTATAAAGCATACTTCCATTGTAACCCAACAATTCTGCATCAGGATGTCCAGTGTTACAAAAACATTTTGCTTCAGAAGTGTGAAATTAAACAAAAAACAGTAGTTACTCTGTTTGGATTGTTAGTCATTCTTATCAACAGACAGTCAGACAGGGAAGCTATTATAAAAGCTGTTGTGAACACAACTGATGTGCATTAGCTGGTAGTCTGTAAGCTTGTGGCTAGTGAGAAATGCACAGTGGTTTTTGTCCTATTTCATGAAAGAGCTAGCCTGCTGGAGGTGAACTGTGATGTGGGCAAGTGTGTGCCTGTCGACATTAGAATTGTCTGACTTGGGGGCAAGTTGCTCTTCCATCTGAACATAACATCTCTCTTGAGTGAAATATCCTAGAGAAGGCAGAAAGATTCTTATGAGAAATAGGTACTTCTGTTGCTTTATCACCTCTTCCAAGTTTCTGTGGGAAATACAGAAAATTCAGTCCGTTGGGAGTCTGCTGAGATCTTGGATAATCCTCTGGTAACTTCATGTGGTGATAATGTAATCCTTCATTGGAATTTTATTTTAATGACTTTTGCTAGCCAACTTCCTTCCCATTTAATTTATGCTAAGAGTCTTGACACACTGACAGGTGTAGTTGCATAGTCTTACGTCTGCTTGCAGCAATAAGTTGGCAAATGCTCTTGGTTTTGGTTTTTTCCTCTTGGTTTTTAATATTTTGGAAACAGGGGCGAGGTACTCAACTCAGACAGAAGTAATGGAGAAAAGCTAAGTCTACTCCAGGTCTGCAGAGGAATAATACTTTTTGCTAATACAGGTACTGCTTTTCAATGCAAAGAATCTTTTGTGTTTTACTCTGCTTAGGCATGATTGCTATTATTGTTCTAAAAAGATAGTAATAGTGATTGATTGCAATGCTTTGAATTTCTAGAAGTTGAGATGCTCCATACTGTAATGTCAGTAAATCTGTAAATTGGGAAACCTCCATCCAGATGTGTAACTACAGCAGGTCGCTCCAAAGAATGCTGGTGTAACACTGAGAATTACCGCTTTCCTTTATATTTTCTTCTTATTATTAAAATCTAAATGTCTATACCCATACTACTGAAAAACTTTTGTTCCTTTAACGAGGAGTTCTTGCTGGTTTCCCCCTGTCCTCAACTTGTAGAGCAAACTGCTGGCTCCCTCTTTTTGCAGAGAAACTGCAATATACACCAGAGCTGCAGAGATGCTGGGGTTCAGAGAGCCCTTTCCTCCTTGGTATGCATTGTGCTGGGGTTCTGTTTAATCCATGCCAGCCTTTTCTCACATGAGGAGCCCAAGATAGATGTCAGGACGTGTTACAGACTCCCAGTAGAGGTGCAGGAAGCTCCACTGCCACCTGAGAAAAGGGAGGCAGTAGGTGTGCAGTACAGTGACTGGGTTCTGCTTTCTGGTCAGTGAAATCTGTTTAAGCTTTTTGAGTTAGCAGTCCTTTTTTTTCAAAGAATCTGACAAAACAGCTTCAGAATCCAGAACCAGTTGTATCTTGAGGGGGTGAGAGTGGAGAAATAGATGCAACCCGTAAAAGAAACTACTTTTTTTTTATAGCTAATAGATTGATTAGCAGTTCTTACTTGTTTTGCACGTTTGCAGTATTCTGTAAACGAAGCAATGACCTTCATTCCACTAACGAAATGTTTGCATCTCTGAAGTTCCTGTAGTTTTTGGATTGTTTGATCCTTTTACATATAATCAGAAGTAAATGTTAATTTAGGGTTAGTTAGTGTAACAAATGTAACTTTTTTTAAACCTGTGTTTTGAAGAAGTTGTCTTTGTGGTGTTTGTTCTGTGATCTTTGGAATTTGTCAGAGATTCACATTTTATAAATATTCAAATGTCCATAAGCTTAGACCTAATGTTTGATGCATGTATTGCAGTGTCCATGAGCTAGAATCCTTTTCTTGTTAAATGCTTTCTTCTTTCCATGCCTATGTGCTATTTTGTGTAAGTGGCAACAAACTGACTCTAAACCATAACTGCTACTTGGACGTAATATTTGCGGCCAGTAAGTAGGAAAAAGTTTATTGCAAAACCAAATCATTTTCCTTTTTATAGTATTTTGGAACTGATTGTCAAAAATTTAAATAGGGTTGGGACTGATGCCACTGCCGAAGGGAAAGCTAGAGGGTTTTCTGTTGTTAACAATAAGCTTATTAAATTGAGGGAAAATATTTAGTCTCTTAGTTTTGCTTACTTCAGAATTGGTCGTTTGTACTATTTTTCCTATTAAATAAAAAGCTTACTTGCCAGGAGTTCTTAGGGACTTAATTCCTGAACTAGCCAAATGAGCCCAGAAATGCAAGAGAAACAGAGAGTACCAGCAAAAAAATCTGGGGAATGTATTTGAAACGTCAGTATATGGATCAGGTTACAGATGTACCTCAAATGCTTAATGCTCTGTAATAATACATTTCTGTAGTATTGGGAATATTGGTGGGTTTTTTTTTTCCCAATTTCTTAAGCTGCAGTAAGGCAAAAGTTACTGTGGTTTTTTGTAACTTTTTTTTTCCCGTCTCCCTCTTTTTTTTTTTTTTTAAGATCTTGAAGCAGGCATCCAGAGCAAGTGAATGAATAGGCTTTGTCATAATGATTTTAATAAATTCTATCTATCTCTCTTGGTCTCTCTTTCCCTACAAGCCAAATACTTTCAGATTATTCTGAGTAACTTTATTTCCCTGCTACACCTGGAGAACACAAATGTATCTTACCTTTTCAGTCTGGTCATTACCAGGAGATGTTTTCCTGAAGGCTGGTAAAATCTGCCCTTGTCCTGGTGAATTGTCATCATTCCTGTGAATAAAAGTGAGCACATAATACTATGGTGTACTACTACTTGAAGACTAAGAAAGCTGGCTGGTTAAGAAAGCGGCTTTCCTCACGGTTAGATGCCTAGCATCTGAGTGCTGTTAAATTGACTTGCAGGAACTGGTTAAGTATTGGTAACCTGCTGTAAAAAGGACATGTGTAACACCTTCATCTACCACTGCTGAGGGGAGAGGCTTGGAGGGTGGTGCTTTTTACACTCCTACTTCAAATGTTGTATTTCAAAAGGTATGCTGCTTCTCATTGGTTTACTTTCTAAGACAAGTACAGCAGCTTATTCTTATATTTGCATGGAGGCCTGATTTTCTGCTGGAAAGCAAGCACTCTGTTATTACTAAAATAATTATTTTCCTCTTCATCTTGGTTTTGCAGGGCATAATCTGAGAGTGCTGAAAAGCTTTCATGCAAGGAAGTGCTCAGAGTGCTTGGAACACAGTTTTCTGCAATGTTGTACTTCTCTCTTGGAGAAGACTAGGTGTTTGATTTGTTGTGCACATGGTTCAGAATTAGCTTTGTCAGCTGAACTACAGCATATGCATTTTTTCTTGGCTCTGTTTTTATTTACACTGAAATAAAGTATCTCTTGGCCAGCCAGAAGTATTTCCACATGATACTCATTAAATTGAAATGTGGGGGTAGGAAGTTGTGTTTTTCCTCGTTTATGTCAGAATAAGGGATGTCTAGGTGGTGATCATAACAACCTGCAATTTTGAGACAGGCAAGGCTTGATGGTGAATGTCTCTTCTGGTATTTTTTTCCTGTCACATAACTTGCTTTCAACAGAAATCATGATTTTACTGTCATCTTTATGACAGAAACAATTAGGTTTTGAACCTCATTACTGTACACAGTGGCTGACGTTATTAGTAACACCAGTATAAAATTGTTTTTCTTGGATTTAGTTTTTAATCTGCAGGAACAATGTCCGCTTCTGTATGAGCTGAGGCAACTAAAGCATTATGTCTTACTGGTGAAGCTGAGACCATAGCCTTGAGTCTTTCAAGATGTGTTAAGGAAATTGGCATGTTTCCTGAAGTAAGCATTCTGCTGCTCTTAATCCTCTATGAGCTGGAGAAATAAGGGCTATGATGTAAACTGTATTGAGTATTGATATTTTTGTTATAACTGTCAGTATTGTCTGTTAAAACCTGTACTTTTTCTGTTTGCCTTTCCTGACCTGTAGTCTAGTTTTCCCTTTTCCTGCTCTTTGATACTTCAGCATTGGCATTAATCAGATAAAATAATATGTTAATTACTTCTGGGACACCTGGCTAACATGAAGACTTGAAGTGTAAAAACGATTTTATCTTTTACAAGTTCTACTGGTGTGATGAGTTTTCAGGGGTAGAGAAGCTTAGATAAAGGGTTTATTGTGGTCAGGTTTAAAGTTTAATATGCTAATTTAAATGGAAAGCTGAAACTGATTCTAGATCATCCTTTAAGAGTCAGGGAGAAAACATGTAGTTTCTCTCCACATCCACTTCACCAGTTTGTGAGAAAATACAGTCCCTTTGTGATTTCAGAGGGCTTTCTCTACTTTCTGTTTGGAAAGGTATTTTAATACAATAGAAAGATGTGTGGGAATAAAATCTTAGTCCATATCACAAGTCTTTGTATAAAGAAGCAGAACTATTCTTTAAATGTTAAGTGACTTCATAAGTGTTTCAAACATAACATTTCTTTATGTAGTGTAGTAGCAGAGCCTTTGTATGCCTAAATACTTAAAAATTAGGTTGGTTTTGTTTTTCCTTCCCCTCTCATGCCAAAACATAACAGACCTACTCTTACCGTTTATGCATTTGCATAGTTCTTCCTGTATACAAAGTCTCCAAACAAATTTTACATATTACTCTTTATGTGCAGTGGTTACTTAGATCTGCAATTACTTCTTTTCTTTTTCTGAATTGCTTGCACTGTGCAACAGTTATCTTTACCCCAATTGGAGTTAGAACGTGTCTTGCTGGGGAAAAAAAAAAAAAAAAAAAAAAAAATTAGATTGTTTGCTAAAGTTAGAAGCCTTTTCTTCTGCTGCTGGAAATAGTTCTGCACATTGGTGAACAGCCAATCTTAAACTGTGAATCCTCCTGGAAAATGATGATCACTTCTAACAAGCTCCACAGGAGATTTTAATCTTGTAAAGTTTGCGTTAGTGTTCAGTTTGGAGTTCAAATTTAGGAAATGTTAGCTTCCTACATGTTGAGTTGCTCTTTGAATATCCAGCCTTACCCCACTTACTATTTCTGCTACAGTTGTGCTGAAACTTCCTTCATGAAATCTTCTAAGTAAGCTGTAAGACTCACTGCTGTATTCTTTTTTCACATACAGGCTCGTGTTATGTATGATTTTGCTGCTGAGCCTGGAAACAACGAGCTGACCGTCAGTGAAGGGGAGATCATTGTAATTACCAACCCGGTAAGAAAACTAAGATGGAATCAAGGCTTCAGTGCACTTTCCTGAGCTACTTCTGGCAGGTGGAAGAAAAAAGATGCTAGGTGATATCTGAAAGCCTGGCCGACCCTCTGCTGAAGAATTAGTGAATAAACTTAAATACAAAGAATTTTCTAGTAATTTTTTGGAAACAAATGCAATGAGCAGTTTTAGAGTACAGGGGACCTCTCAGATGGTGCCTTGTGCACTCAGGAATTTGCTCAGCTTGTTCCCCTCTAAAGAAAGCTGAGTGCTAAGGCAGAGGAAGGAGCTAATGATGGTGATCTCTGTACATCTGAATGGGTTGTCTTTTTTTGTGTGCTTAATGTTCCACATCTTGTGTGTATGTAATCTTACAGGTGCTTGGCACTTGCATTTAAATTTAACCTGACGGCTCCCTTCTCAGTTTTGAGTTTCTTAAATGACATCAGTATTCCAAGTTTGTTCAAAGAACTTCTGACAAAATTTGTTACTAAATCTGTGTGTCCTTTCATAATAAAGGAACATGGACAAGGTACTGGGAACAAGTGGTGAAAATACTATGGTAATGATATCAGGGAGTTCTTAAATTAATAGTACTTTTGAGAACTGACATTTGATTTACATGTGCAATTTGAATTTGAGTGCACTTTTATTGTCCTGTACAGTTCTTACCCTTGGTAACAAGGTAAGCATTAGTTGATTCTGCTTTCGATTTTTGTGTAGTGAGATGACTCAGTGAATAGACTTTCCTTTTAAAACACATATAGACAAAACCTACCCGGTCTCGATGCCAGGTTTTATTTATCTGGTTGGATAGGAAACATAGATTCTGCAAAATAAACTAATTGTCTGAAGAGCCTAGTCATGTACAATCCTGACAATTTTTAGTTCCACTGACCTTAAATATTCGCAGCAGATATTTAGTAGAACCAGCACCCTCTTGGATAGTATGCTATGCTATGGCAGAGGTAACATTTTAATTGAGTTCAGGAGTTTAATGCTGTTTCACAAAAGTAGAACTAAATAAATAGTTTACCACATTCAAGGTAGTTCTTGCTGAACAAGAATATACTTAAAATGAAGTAAAACTTTGTTGTCCATAATTAAACTGTAGGATAGATTGCCACAAAGACTCTCTTTTGATATGAGAGGTTTAGAGAGCAGTAGCGTAAGTCATTAAAGTCCACTGATAATTGCTTTTAAGTTGCAGCAATACAAATGTGACTTCTGGCTCAAGATGTCCTTGCTCTTGCAGTTTAACCAAGCTAATCGAATTTATAATCCGAGATGTCTAGTTGTTTCTGTGCTTTTGAGTGTTAGCTTTTAGGTAGATAAGAAAAAGCAAATGAAAGTTCGTTATTTCAGTAACTGATTGATCTTTACTGTCTAAAATCTTGAATACATAAGCAGACTTCTTACTATGTGCAGGATTACATAAAATTTCCAAGTGAAACAACAAAATTGTAAATAAATTAATACATCCATTAAAAAGCAAATTAAAAACCCCTGAAATTCAATAATTGCTGTCTAATGTATGTGGTTCCAATTTCCAGCTGTGGGTTAGCCTGACATGTAACTATGTATTCAATGAACAGCTTGATTTTAAAACAGGACTTGCTTATTCCAGATAATGTTGTCCTGGGGTTGACTTTGCTTAACTGCAAGGTCTGCAAAGGTTTCTTTGTATATGTAGAATATGTGTGTTAAACAAACAGTAATATGATGTCCAACTGAGATCAGAGCTGAACTGTGTTAGTTCTTTCCAAACTAATAGCATGAGATCTGCCTCTGAAATCAAATGTACACTAGAAAGAGTGTCTCCAGATCTTGCATGGCATGTACTTCTCTTAATCTTGATGTTATCCTTAATATTTTTGTAGCTAGATTATAGCTCCCACTCATCACACACCTCTGCACCTTCAATAAGTGAAGCAGAGATTTTACAGGTGTTATCAATAGTTTAATTCCTTGAGTGTTGATTCTTTATAATCTGTTGATTAAAATTAATGCTTTGGAATTGGCATACTAAAAGCTGTGTTTTGATGCAGGCTGTGTCCAGACAATTGACTGTGGTTTCATAAACGATCAAAAGTGCTGAAAATAACCATTTCCCCCTCATGCTTTTGAAATCTGAAGTCCCCAAGAGCTGTGTGAAACAAGCATGCTCTGTATTCTGTTTAAGTGAGTGTGTCTGTTGCTTCAAAAAATTTAAGTGAGTTTGTTCATGGTCATACAGTCATAACTGTATTCTGAACATTGCATTTGACAGTAAGACAGTCCTTCCTCCTGAGCTGTTTAAAACATGCTGTGGGATCCATCTAGCAAAACTATTTCTATATTATTACTTCTTTTAGGATGTCGGTGGAGGCTGGTTAGAAGGGAAAAATAGCCAAGGTGAGAGAGGACTTGTTCCAACAGATTATGTTGAGGTAAGTGACTCCACTACTCTGCACTAAGAAAGCAGAACTACTGAAAAGGCTGTCGTCTCATTCTCTGATCATACTCTCATGCTCAAACATAATGCTTCCAATGTTAAAGCCTGGAATATGTAATCTTACTGTAGCTGGCTTTGGAAACCAGTACAAACATGCCATCCAAAGTTTCTGTGCTTCTTCATGGTTTCCCAAGAAATGCGACAGGAGGTTGTCTATAGTAAATACTGGTCATCTGCAGAACATGAGCTATTTTGAGTCTGCCTGTGGTTTGGGGGGAGGTCATCTCATGATCCAATAATCATTTTGTTTTCCTGACTGAAGATACAGACACGGAAGTGAATTGAGTAATGCCAGTTTACACCGGTGTTGCTGTGGCTGATTTGCCACATGCTCATAAATCTCTGGAATGGAACCCCACTTCTGGGGCTTAGGATATGGGAACCCAAATCTAGGGGCTGCTCAGCTGATCTTCTTCCTGAAGGCCTTTGCTGTCACTTCAGTGTGTGTTGATCTGTTCTTTGTTTAAAGACTGGTGGTATGGGGGTGGGGATGGAAGGGGGGTCTCAGTGCAAAGACTGGAACCCAGCTCACTCTTGAAGGGCCCAGTGTCTGTATGTCTCTGCAGGATGCCAGTTCAGTGAAGACTCTAGCTGTAATTCTTGCTGCCTCCTTTTAAGGCATGTGCCTCCTGTCCTTCACCAGTGCTGTGGTTATTTAAAATTAAAAAAAGAAGAAGCAAGGGAGGACAATGCTGCCTCACATGACCTTGACATGACTTTGCTTTTTGCCTTCAGTTGGCTAGCTCATGGTCCGGTAACTTTTGGCTCTCCAAACTTGCTGTCCCATACTGATCCTCTGAGCATTGAGTTCCCAGTCTCCAAGCAGTAATGTTAACAACTTTGTTAATCCTTAATGAATTTGTAAATTGGTGTCCTCTGCTACAGCAGTCTTATGTGTTATGGTGTTATAATGCAAACTAATTATATCTGTTCTAGAAGTAAGTCTTCCAGATCCATCCCATCAGTTTATTGTAAAAGGTTCTATTGAATTTGAATTCAAAAAGGGTACATGCAACCATATTCAAGCCTAGTGATGTGAATGTTAGGATGATTGTATATATTAAACAGCATAATTTGATTAATGGAAGCATGAAAAATCTTTTGCAACTTTTTCCATTTCAGATTATAACTGAAGGTGCAAAAGATGGAATTAGCTGTGGTAACTCACTAGCTGACCAAGCCTTCTTTGATTCTCTTTCTTCAAATACAACTCAGACCAACTCTGCCGCAAAAAGCGGTAATCAGGTATGTCTCATGGTTTTTCAGGCACAGCGGGCATGGCAAGTTTTGTTGACATAACTTGCACTCTTCTGTTGTGCTGTGCAGTATTTGTGAACCCTCATAAAAGTACTAATTAAAGTAATTGTGTTTTCATTAGGGAACACTTTTGTTGAATGTTAATGATCTGTGTGATTGTTCAGATACTGTGACAGCTGGAAAATTTAATATTGTAACACTTTCAGAAGTAGAGCATTTTTATTCTTTCCAGTCTGTAATCCTGTAAATCTGCGACTACCTCAAACTCTGTTACCTCAGTTCTGTGTAAGTGCACTCTTAGCAAATTTACTTTATTTTCAAGTTACTTGTGTTTGTATGATAAACTTTTTAAGGAACCAAAGCTTTATTTTTTTAAAAAAAAATGTCTACTACAATTGAGTGGTCTATGCTTCATCAGCCAGAGTGAATGGATATATATATCTCTTTCAGAACTTGAGTAAGACTTGTTTCTTTGATTTAAAAAAGATGAAGCAAGTTCATGCATTCCCATGCATTCTCCAGTCAGTTGTAGAAGAGGCTGAGTTTGGTTTTGCTGAAAGAATGTTTTTCTTCCCACCCCCCTCTATTCATAGCTTTTTGCCTGGTGTGTCAGTTCATTAAGCAGCAAGTATTTAGTTTCAGGTTAGATATCTGAGGACATACGTTATCTTAAACACAAGCTGTTTATCATGGTCTACAGGCTGCTGCATGTTGCACATGTAGGAACAGTTAAACATTTTGAAGTCCACAGGTCAACAGAAGTACAAAATCTGCTTTTTCCAACAGCAGCATGCAATGGTCTTTTGTGTTGGAAAGTAAATGCTTTACTTATTGTAGCAGCTGGGGACACATCTGGTTTGTGGGTCAGTTAAGTATCAGTTACTAGATTTCTTAATTGTAACTTGCACCACAGAACTTTGACATGAAGGGAGATCTCTTGAAAGCTGTACATGGGGCATTTTTGTATGACAGTGAATGTAACAGTTGATTGACTGTGTAGTGTTTGGTTTGTGTTTGCTTGTATTCAGCCGGACAATGCCAGGATTGTAATTCTGTGATCACAGGTATAGTGAGAACGCCAGACCTCACTGTGACTATTTCAGTGTTTATAATTAAATAGTTTTAACTGATGCCTAGTAATATTAAGGCTAAACACAGAGCTTTTGAAATGCCTCATGAATTTCTCTTGTCAGAGTGAACTAAAAGCAGTGATTTTAGGTTTGTTTTCCCTCAGTAACTTAGAGTAACTTAAAGGTAGAGTGGGAACCTCATTTCTTATGCTCTGTCTGTTACCCTTGTGTCAATTTTTCCTTCTGTAGAGTTTTACTTCTGGGGAAGATTGAAATATTTGCAGCAGCTACTTCTGTCAAATCTGAACTTAATTAGATGTAAAGAGAATTACTAAAATAATAAACATAGAATATTTTGGATGGCGGTAGAGGTATCCATCAGAGCTTGATCTGTGCTGAACACAAGGTACTTGTGCCTGGAGAAGGGAAGAAAAACAGCCCTTTCCTGTATAGGAGGCGTGAGAGGTATCTTATATTCTAAATAATAGAGAATTATGATGGCAATCTAGTTTTGGAAGTTGCATTTCTGCAGGAGGGAAAAGCTTGAAAAATGGTCACTTACTAATACAGTTTACACAGGATCAGCAGTATACTGGCCCTGTAATACATAGAAGTTGAAGTTTCTTCATAACAGGTTTTGGAAAGGAGTAACTTCAGGCAAACAGCTTGTCTTATCTGTGTCAGTGCCTTACTCTTACAAATGTCCCTTATCCTTCAAATGCTGAGACAGTTGGGAGGACCAGTGTACCATAGTGTATTATAGTAAAACTATATTGGTAACATTAATAGGAGAGAGGTAGGAGGAGAGTGTGCACCTGGATGCAACCAAGGCCACACAAGATGCAGAGAAAGCAAATTTTCTCAGACTATGTGCTTGGGTCTTTTGTTTTCCTGTTTTTTCATAGCAGGAACCATCCTGTTGCACGGCCAGAAAAGCCTGATGCAGTGAAAGATTGCATTGATTCCTGTGATATTGCATCAGGAGGTTATATTGAGCTGCTCACCCCCTGCATACTGGCTTCTCTTCTAGAGCCACTGCTTATAAGAATACAATCTTTGTGGGTATAACCCTTCTTCCTAGACATATTACTCTGCATTTGGTTATGATAACATTTACACTGTTTAACATAAGTTCGCTCAGACACTTTGGATTGATCTGTGTTGAGATGCACAGTTGCAAGCAATTGACTTCCTCTTTTAAAGTGCCTTAATGAGTGATTAAGTCATCATACAAAGCACTTCATCTTGAATGCCACTTGTGTGTTCAGGCTATGGAGAGCAAAGAAAACTTGACAAATTATATGTCAGTATAAGAGAATCGATGCTGGAGCTGTGGAGACTAAAATGTTTCTACATGTAGTCTGGTGGACTGAAAAAGAAATAGCAGCTTCTCTAAATGCTGACATTTTATGCTATCTATTATATTTTATAGTAACACGGGGGGTATGAGTTTATTACAAGAAGACTTTATAAAAGCATTTCTAAATTAACCAGATGTTTGGGGATTTTTCTTATTACTACTGTCTTGAAGAAATTTCTGTAAACATTGTCACTTTAACATACATGTAACATACACCTCCCCAATTTCAATAAATCAAGAAATGTTTTAATTCTTAGAATTTCTTCCATTCTTCTAACAGTAAGTAAAGAAAATCCAGGTTGTTGCATAGTCTTTCAATACCAAGACTTATTAAAAATAGTAGATCTTGCTGAGTTTAAATGTATGAGTGTGGGGTGGTTTTGGTTTTCTTTTTTTAAGAGACCAGTTAAATCACAGTGTTGTGGTTTAACCCTAGTAGGCAACTCAACCCCACCTGGGCCTCGCTCACTCCCCCCCCAGTCAGGATGGGGGAAAGAATGAGAAGAGTAGAAGTGTGGAAGCTTGTGGGTTGGGATAAAAACAGCTTAATGGGTAAAGCAAAAGCTGTGCATGCAAGCAAAGCTAAACCAGGAGTTCATTCAGCACTTCCCATCGGCAGTCAGGTGTTCAGCCATCCCCAGGAGAGCAGAGCTCCATCACATGTAAGGGTTACTTGGGAAGACAGATCACCATCTCCCTTTCCTCTTTCTTTCCTGTAGCATTTATTTCTGAGCACCATGGCATATGGTATGGAATATCCTTTTGGTCAGCTGGGGTTAGCTGTCCCAGCCATGTCCCCTCCTAGCCTCTTCTGCACCCCCAGCCTACTCACTGGCAGGGCACAGTGAGAGAGGCCTTGACACTGTGCAAGCACTGTTCAGCAATAACCAAAACATCCCTGTGTTATCAACACTGTTTTGGTCACAAATCCAAAACATAGCGCCATATCAGCTACTTTGAAGAAAATTAACGCTATCCCAGCCAAAACCAGTACAAGCAGTTATATTTGAATGCAAACTTAACATCTGTAACTTTTTTTTCTGTCTTAGTTTTATTTCTAAAGTTCTGAACTAGTTAGTCTATCAGTTTAGAAATATATCTCAAATAGCAATGTGCTTCTGAGAGGGCTTTAAAAAATCCCAACAGATTTATTATTTAGCTTTATACATTATATTCTTGCTGGCATATCTTCATATGGCCTAATAGGTCTGGGGGGATGACTGCTTTCTTAAGTAGCAACGCTGCATGTAATACTGAACCCTAACTATTTAGGTTTTTTCTATGCATATCTCTCTCTCTCTCTCTCTCTCTCTCTCTGTCTCTTGAACTAAAACTTACTTTCTGCCTCTGTCTACACACATCCTTTTTTGCTTTCCAGGCAAACAAGAGACCTTTGGTTTCCAACTCTGGAATCCATAACTTTTTGATGTTAGGAAAACCTCATCAGCTCGAATACTGCCTTATTCCTTGTCTGTCTTTTTTTAAGAAGGTTATTTGTTGTTCTCTAAATAATCTGAATAATTAAAAGCAGCTGCTTTTACTTCCTTTTCTTCACTGAGAAAGGTACAGTGACCACAGCAACACTTTATGTTGCACCTTACCTGGGTTTGCTACAGATGAAAAGGGGTACAGATGTACTTCTGAAGAAGAAGAGAAGAATTCTGCATGACCCGTGGCACTTTACTCTTCCCCAACCCATTAACTGCATCAGTAGTGTTCCAGCAACAGCTGCCTTGGTAAACTTGCAGTTGCTCTTTGGAAGAGCTACCTGTAGAAAATATTGGGGAGATGCAAGAAATTGGAGGAAGTAATGAAGCTAATTATACACAAACAAGGGGAAAAAAAATTACTCAAGGTGACTATTTTTACACTCAGAGGAAAGCAGATAGGATAATTTAATGTTAATCTGCCCATAACATTTGTGGTTTAATGTCTGAAAAGCCTTAAAAAATTACTCAACAAAATACAGTGCAAGTAACTCTTAGTTGCTAAAGATGGAGGTTGTTGCGTAGTTTTTGTATGGGTCTGGTGCTGTTTTGATCTTGTAGCCCTCAGAGAAAGCAAAGGGAATGAGAAATCTTTCTTTTCTGTCAACCCACTGTTCCTCAGAGCGACAATGCAGGGTGCTTATTTTAGACTATCATTTGGAACAATCAGTGAGTAGGTATATCAGCACTTACTATTTTTTCTATTTTTTACAACTGCATATATGTATTGAAGTAAGTTCTATGTAAACTCTTCTAGTATTAGAATAACACTGGCAATAATGGCACTGAAATTAATATAAATTATGGCAGGTTAAACCAAATAAATATCTTGAAATACACTGAACACAAAATTTCCCATTTCTGATGAAAAATAAGTGGTATATTTTTCTCTTGTAGTATTATTTTGATGCGAGTTGCCTCCAGGAGCTGTAGCAACAAAGGGTAACCTGTTTCACGCTTTTAAATAGTGTTTCTCATTGCAGCTGACCAAGAGGTTGTGTCAGCTTGGTGGCATTTGCAGACTTCATAATTAATGTATGGAAATACAAGCATTAATGTAAAATTCATTTCAAGCAGTCTCCTCCAACTGCTTGGTTTGGGTTTTTTTGTGATCAAGACTAGTGCTTTTCAGTCATAGATGTACTTGCATTTATTTTGCACGTGTTCCAAGTTCAGAAACTGCTGTTTTAACAGCAATGATTGCTCTCTCCATTCTAAACTTCTGGTGTTTTTTCATTTATCTAACTTAAAATGTTTTAAAAGTTGTGAAGAAATATCAACTTTCTGTTTTTCACAGTAGCGTTTATCTGAGTTACTTAGATTTCATCTAGGTTAAATCTAAATTGCAACTATATTGGTCTAAACTAGTTCTCCTTATTAAGAAGCTAAAACTTTTTAATCTGTACAGTAGTCTCATTAGTAGTCTGTAAACAAACTGTATGTACAATTAGCTGTAATGTAGTCTACCTGTTTACAGCCTGACATGCATGTTTGAACACTGGATAGAAATGCTCTAAATTTCAGTATACTACATATTTTAGTCTGTATGGTTTCTCTTCCCTCTAGAGCTTAAAGTCTAGCCCCTTTTTTTTTTTTTTTTTCCTCCCTCTGGAGAATAGAAAACTATTATTAAAAATGTATAAATGAAATTAGAGTACTGCCTGTCTGTTTCATGGTGGAAGTAGATCACCAGCTATGTTGACGTAAGAGCTGTACATGTGGCTTGACAGTATTTAAGATATAAAAATAGTTCTTGTAGCTAACCATAAGTTGCATTTGTAGGGGAGTTTGTTCCCTTTTCTTGACACTGATTCTGTAATCATTGCCAAGTCTACTTCTGTATGATGATGACTGTACAGCTCCCCTTAGTTCTGGATAAAATAAGTATTCTGAGAGTTAGCATTTTTGTGAATTGAAATTTTTTCAGTTAATTCCAGTGTGACCTTAGTGAATCTGCATGTTTCTTTGTGTCTTCAGTTATGTTGTGGGCAGAGCAGCAAGGCCCTATGAGTAGGTAAGCTACTAACAAACCTCTCAAATTTGCATTGTTTTATCCAGTGGTAGGTGTGAAATCACTTGGGATAGTTTCTCTCTCAGTAGAAGAAAGATAAGCTGCTACACAGCTGTTGAAAGATATGAAAACAGATGGACTGTCTTATGTGTAGAAAACCCTTTCCTTTCAGAAAGCTGTGGAGCAGGATGAATAAGTAGTGAAAATATGTAGTTTGGTATGCAGGAGCTGAAGCAATTCTTCAGTTACCTGGTATGTAGGGGTAAGTTGTTTAATGTACATAAGGAAGACAGTAAAGAAGCCATTCCCAGAGCTTTACGTCTCAAGTCTCTTCCACTTCTTGCAGCTTAGTGCTGGAAAGGCAAATTGCTAGTTCATTGTTTGATTTGCATACTGTAGCTCACCCCCCACCCCCTGCTATGAGCAGCAATAAATGCTAAGATTGAGTAAAATAAATATAGTGCTCATATTAAGATCACACTATTCTATCTAAATGGAAATTTTGACATACATGTTATTGCATTCCTGTAACAGCATTTCTGTTCTCTGATATGGCTGTGTGTGCAGTAAAGTAGTATTGTCATGGGAAATGTGACTCACTCGTGTTTGGTTAAGTCTGGTTTGTCTTGTTAAACCAGTATGGTGAATGAGTTTAAAATATGCAGGTAGGTTCACCATGGAAGTTACAGTTGTTTCTGGATTTTTGGAAATTATTGTTTCCTTGGCTAATAAACCTTCCCTCTGCATAAATGTGTATGTTTCTAAGATTAAGTATAAAGTCGCTTCTGTGTGTGTGTAAGTCACATCTAGAAGGGCATAGTGCAGAAGATACCTAAAAAGTATAAGCAAAACTGGTGGGTTAGAACTGTTCAGAAGTAGAAAAGATAAAATTAAAAAAAACCCAACCACCCAGAGTGTTTTACGCTGGTTTGGCTTTCATGATAAGTAACTTCTAGTTCCTGTTACAGATAATGACACTATAACATCCTCCATTGCTAGGTGTAATTTGAAAGCAACTCTTTTCTCCCCCACCCTATCTTAATCCCAATATTGCACTCGTACAAGTAATGGGAATTTATGACCAATTCTTGTTTAACCAAAGTACTAGGCAGTGACTTCCACACAGTACTGGAAACGGTGTCTGGCTTGCTTTGAAATGAATTGCATTCACATATTAAAAAATAACTGTCTAACATATGACAGTGATTGTACCAATTCCAATTATGGAGTTGTCTTGAGCTTTTTTTTTTTTTTTTTTGTGGGTGTCCCAGTGGAATGTAAAGGCTCAGGCAGCAAGTGGTTAAACTGTAGTACTGTGATCACACCTCACCTTTGCACCCATAGCCTCAGGCGAAATCTGACTATTGAAATAGTATTCCACAATTTACAGTGTTTGTGTGCTCTTTTTTCTTATAGCTTTGTTTTAATTTGACTTATTTAATGAGGTAGCCTTTTAGTCTAGTAGTTTGGCATTGACTGTATAAAGACTATTTTAACTTGATAATGGTGACAATCTTGTCAGCCCTCCTATGAATGTTTCTTCTTGCTTGCACACTATGACATGCATGTGTTGCACAGTCCCCTTCACCACAGCAGGGAGCTTGCTGCAGTATATAATTTTTTTTTTTTTTTTTTTTTTTTTTTTTTTTTTTGTTCATTGTTCACTGAGCACTTACTTTGAGGTGGAATTGTGGGCATTTTTAATTGAAAGTGGTAAGCTGAAAAGTCTTAGGCAGTAATACTCTTCAACTGCTCCTCCAAAACAAGGCAACAAAGGAAATCCCTCTCCTCTGTTCCCAAACAAAAATAGTGTGCTTTTCCCAAAAAGGAAGGATAAAGCCTTGTTTAGACATCCCAGGATCAGGCTACAAAGGTTAGAGAACATCAGAGAGGAACAGGGAGTCTTTCTTCTGTTTCTGGAATTGCTGTGACTTGGAAAACTGTCTGAGATTTCTCATCTGTGTTTCAAGAAGAAACCGTTAGGGATTTAAATAATATCAAGTGAAGATAAGGATGTAAAGAGGTGACTTGATTGCCATTTACATGTGCAGGTGTGAGTAACAAAGACAGAAGCCTGAGAGCTTCATTGAATAAATGTGTACAGGATTTTTAGTGGCTCAAAGTTGAAACTAAGCAAACTTTAATTTAGAAAAAGAAAAAAATGCTTTAAGCAGTGAGGATGACAATAGATGTGTTTTCCCTCCCCTCGTACCGTCACCAAGTATTGTTTTCTCAAGTCTAAATTATGAATCTTTCTAAAAAAACATTCTATACTTCAAACATGGCTAATTTTTTGAGCTGAATCAGGAGTTAATAGATGGAAATCCTGTGCCTGCACTGTGCAGAAGCAATGCAGTCTCTAGTCCACTCTAGCTGTGAATAACCTCACAGGTAAGGAAATGGGATTGGAAGTGGGAGAAAACCAAAAAAAAACTAGCTGCGCTGGTCTTCGTGGTGGTAGCTCAGTTCTTCTGCTAGTGGTGTGGGGTTTTTATCCTGCTGAAAGCAAGGAGCATCCAGTGGGTGTGCCTTGACTTTGTGAGCAGGCAAAGCCCAGCTCCTATGCAGGGACTACTTTATGTAGGAGCAGTGGGACTGGGAGTGGAGGTGCTGGATGATGGTTTCATCTGGAAGGAAGTGATGACAGGAACAGCTGAGGAACTAATGGTTTCCTTGGACATTGTTGCTACTGCCTCCTTGACACCTGCTTCAGGTTGTCTTCTCTGCTGTTGCTTTCATGTATTTATCCACAGGAACATTATGGTATGTGAGTCCATAAGGCTGGTTATCCCTTAAAGTCTAGCCCATCTCCACTTCTGCTTTTTCTAGAGGATTTATTTAAGGAGAAAACATGTTTAAATTGTACAACAGAAAAGAGGGCCTTCCTTCAGAAGAGGAAGAAGTGCACATGAACCACAATGCTAAGGTATTGATTTACCAGGGAGAAACCTTGGGCATAAAATATCATGGGCATGGCAGCTACCTCAGTATCTCCTAATGTGCACACTTGCTCTGTGGTAAATACAGCACAGTGAATGCAGCTCTGTGATTGCTGCTGAGTAGACTTTTAGCTCTACACATCTTTTCCCAGAGGAAAAAAAAGCTTGAGTTTTAGGGTGACTGTCTATATTCACTTCCTTATTTTATGTATCTGTTCAGAGGCTGTTATCCAAAGAACTTGAGTTCTATGTAATGCGTGAGTATGCCTAAGACCTTTGTCTCCATTCAAGGTAACTAAGGCAGGTATGAAACTGGAGAGGTATGTTCATTCCTGTGAGCTATTCAGCTGAGCCACCATGACTTTTCTTGTATTTTCTGCCATTTCTCTGTGCTGTCTGTCTTTTCTCAACTTCTCTTCAAGATGATAACACTTCTCATTGCAGCTTTGGCTGTCCTGGACTTCCCTTGATTTGATCAGACTTACTTTCTCAACTCACTGCTTCAGTGTGGCTTCTGTCTCTGAGTAGATTTCAAGGTGTATTTCTTACGGTTGGAGGTTGTCATTTTTGATGGCACAGTTACCTAGATCTTTTTAGGTTCTCAACTTAGATTTAGCATCTGAACATCATGTTTGTTTTAGCTTTTGTCCCTCAAGAGTAGAATAGATGGATCTATTTGTCCATCAGGAACATCTATGAATAAAAGGAAGGAGTCTGCCAGGAACAAATCAGTTGGCCAAGAGGTTAAAAAAAAAAAAATTTATCCAGGGCAAAAAGATGTGTCAATGACTTACCTTAGCTTTACTATCTATAACTTTGGATTCTGTAGAAAATACCAAAGATGTCCCTTCTTCCTATTTAATTCATGATTCATTTGGTAAAGATATTGACATTCCACTGCCAAGCTGAGGATTTTCCTGTTGTGGAATTTTTCTCATTTAACTATTATTAGATCTTTAACAACATACTAAACTGCTTCTCCCCTCCCCCAGCCCCCCCAACAGTAATGATCTGTTTCTATAGTGAGTTTGAATCTGCGCTTAATGGAAGACTTAAAATATTCAGTAATGTGTTCCCTCTGTCTGTTCCCCAAATAGCCTTTTTTATGGTGTTTTTTCTCCTAGAATAGTAGGAGCGGGTAAGTCCATAATAGTCTACAAAACGGAAAATCAGCTGCTTTTAAGGAGTTCATCCTTGAATTTAATCTCAGCATACTTGTTTGATGTTACCTTGAGGAGCAAAGAGAGGCAGTGTTTCATTTGAAGGTTGATTAGCGTCTTAATTATGTGTGGTGTGGCATTTCTTTTTGTGCATTTGCATTTGAGATTTGCTTGCATACTTGGATATTAGGTGTGCTGTATCAAGTTACATTGACTAAATAACAGCTTTTTGTATGGACTCTTCATCTTCTTTGTGCTGACTCAAGAGAGATCAGAGGATTGTGAATTTCAGTTATGGAAAACTAAAGGTATGAGAACATGTAATTTAATCACTTACAAAATACTTGCTGGCTTAATTAGGTTTTATTCAACCAGAGTGAAGCCACATGAATGGCTTCTTGTATGGAATTTGTCAGCTGCTGAGATCCACAGAACTGCTGACTGGAGCTGAGATTACCCTTTTAATAAATGCTCAGTCTTTACTTGGTCCTACACAGTGCTATGGGACCTTGATGATGACAGGCCTGATTCCTGAACCCTTGTCCACATTTGCTGATTTTTGGCTACCACAGTGTGTGTGCACATAGGCAAACATTTGGAGACAAATGAAAGGAGACCTGTAAATGCTCTTTGTCCTAACCCATCTCTTACCCTCTTCCCCAGTGCCTCAGAAAGAAACGTGGACCCTTTGGCTGAAAGGAGCTGAGTGGGAATAGCATATCTCAGCCCTTTTATACTCTGTGAGTGATACATCAAGGGTCAGAAGCTTACCCCAGCGCTTTCTTGGACACCTCATAAGTCAAATTTTCCAATTTGAATAGTGCTTCCATATAGGTACATAGATGAGACATCTGAGAGGGCTATTTAAGTAATCCATTTCCCCTTGCTGTACAGCATTTAGTGTATATCAGCAACTGTCTGCAACTTTGGTGATGATAGCTCTTGACAGTCGTTCTTCAGTAGTGTACCCAGTGTTAATATTATTGCCTCCCCCTTGTTTTGCAGCACATTTTAAGGTTTTTTTGTCACCCACTCATGTACCGGATTTCATATGAACTAAAGAGAAGAGGAAAACTTTACTCAGCCTTTTGGCAATCATCCTACTTCTGGGCTTTCATTTGCCAGTGATCAGCACAACATATATTGCAGAAGTACAGGCAAATGAGTATTATGCAAACTATTCTTTTCTAGGTGCTCTAAGTTATGTTAGGAACAGGTGTGCTTTTCCATGTGGTTGAACCCCAGCGTGTGTTGTCATTTAGCAAAGATAAGCAGTGCTGACTGATGGTACGTATAATTATTTCTCTTTAAACTTATAGCAGGTGGATATCGTAGGAAGAACAGGCTGGTATATTCTACCAGCAACTTCTTTGTAATTGCTGAGAGTAGTGCTGTGCATCAGCTATCCAATAATTAGGTGGACCTCAGTGATACTGCTCCTTTAGACAGTCATGTTCTTGCATCAGTTTCATCCTCATAAAAAATCCCCTCAAACTATCAGTATAGAAGCTGTCCACATAGTCTCTCTTATTCCATCAGTTCCTAAGAACCACTGACTCTATGAGTCTTTTGAATGGGGATTTCCCCCACCTTGGGGGCTTGGTCATAATTTCCAGATCCTGGGGACTCTGTACCTAAAGAACAGGTGTTACACAATATCAACACCATTTTCAAGTCCTAAAGGTTTGATAGTGTCTGTGAAACCTGACTGTCAGATTATTTTAGGAAAAACTGAAGCGAGTGCTCTTATTTCTAAGTAGTATCTTGAAGCTAAAATGAGAGGTGAGAATTTTTAGTGGAAAAAATGGAATGAGGAGTAGCTGTACTTTATTTTGTGTAAGAAACAAACTTTTTCAATGTTTTTACAGAGACTAATTTGACTTTTAGTGGGAGTTTTATTTTCTGTACATGTAAATGTTATATTCTGATAGCAATTAATTTATATTAGGCATCCCTTCTTTGATATGTTTCATGATAAAAATAATGCACTGGCTTCTGTAGGTTTTGAGACTTCCTTTTACAAAACTCAGTTTCTCCCTCTGCTGAACAAGACTGGCTTTGTAGGTTTTGTTTGCGCTCCTTCTCCTTCTTCCTACACTTCAGGTGTGTAGGTTTTGATTTGTGAGTGGTTCTTTCTGCCATCTAGTCTCTGCACTAAGCGTTTGAAGTAGGCTGCACTTAACTAGTCAATAGTTTTTTGAAGTGTAGTGTTAAAATCAAGGAGCTGAACAAGATGCTAAGCTATTAATCCAATTTGCTGACAGATGAACTTGATAAATTGATGCAGTAATTAGTGACATGTCTGCTCTGTGCTCTTTCACTGAGGTTTCCACCTCCACAACAGCATCAGCAGAAGGTTATGTGTGATTACCATCACCAGAAGCTTAAGATGAGACAGTAGGTCTACGGGGAGATGCCAGACTGTTCCCTGGCAGATGTTTGTTTCCTTCTCTCATCTTTGCTGTGAATGAGTTAAGCTCTAACAGGGAAGCTGAGCAGGTTGCTGGCCGTAACTCCCCATCACACCAGTAGTGATGGTGTGTGTGGTCAGTTTATGGTTTGCCTTTACTAAAAGTCACTAATCTGTGTTTGATAAAATAACCATTTGAAAAAAACTAATCTTTTGTTTTAAATGTGCTAATTACTCCATGGCTTTAGGTAATTAATAGTTCACATGCACCATACTTATGGTGTTGGTGTAAAATTATTACCATGGGTAAGACTACTTCCTCACACTGTTGGAACAAATAGTTTAACTTCCCTGAGGAGGTGTAACACTTATTAGTATGTATTGGTGTCACATTGCTGGAAAACTGTTCAGTTCTTACAGGTGCTTACAGCATTTAAGAATTGTGTAGCTGAGAATGTCAGATTTGGCAGCTGCTCCTAAATTGAACCAGTGTTGAATGCAAGCTCATAGCCTATCAGCAGGCAATCAAAGACTTCAGGAAGAAAGTATGTTGTTGTTTCTCATTTCTTCAGTAATTTCTTCTTTATGTTGTGTCTTTATACAATGCAGGCAAACAATGCCAGTGATCCTTGGTCCAGCTGGAATGTTGGGAAGTCTGGGAACTGGGATAACGGAAATGCTGCTGACAGCTGGGCAACAAAGCCTGAAAGTGCAGCTGGCCAGAGAAACAGTGCTTCAAATAACTGGGAGGCAGCAGCAACAACATTTGGTCATCCACAGGCATATCAAGGACCAGGTGTGCTAACAATTCTCTTAATTTTGAATATATTAGAGTAGGTGGGCAGCAGAGGTAAGAATTGCTTCATCTTTCTTAACTATAGAATACAGCTTATTTAAAAAACAAAACAAAACCTGTTTCCTAGTAGCACACTGCCACATGGGTAAACTGGACACTAAAATAATACCTTTTTAAAAATTAAAATCAGATCCACAGTAACAGACACCTCAAACATATATGGAAATATGACAAGCCAAAGTTTTGTTCATACATGATCTATTTCTAGTCATGTTGTTCAGCTTGCATAACTGGAACTTTTAAACACCCTTGAATTTGCACTCAGGCCTGTGAAGAAGTAGTCTCTTAAATCCTTAATTTTAGGAAATGGCTAGTCTTTCAGAAGGCTTCTCTACCTTTTTGCAGTAGAAGCCTAAATTCTGAGGAGAACTTAAAACTGGGGAATGCTAACCTGAAGTTTATGAATATGGAAGGCTACTGAATTCATCTAACACACCAACACCTCCTCTATTTTTTTTTTTTTTTTAAGTCCCTCTCCCTCAATGGATTTCTAACATAGTGTTTTGCAGGCAGTATTTGGTGGGGATGGTGGTGATTGGGGGAAATCACAAAATAAGTCTGAACTAGATCTTAATATATTTACCTTGTTGATTATTTGTGTATGGGTTCTGAGGTAGCTCCTTCTGCTTTTAAAGAGAAAATAACTTTCTCCTTTCCCTATCCCCCTGCCCCCTCGTGTACTTCAGCAGCTGCTGATGACGATGATTGGGATGATGACTGGGATGACCCAAAATCAACTTCACCATCTTATCTTGGTTACAAGGAGAATGAAGCATCAGAAGCTGGAGGGGTCCAGCGTGGAAATTCTCGTGCAGCTGCTATGAAATTACCACTTAACAAGTAATGCAAAATGCAGGGCAAACGTATATATTGAAGAAAATTGGAATTTGTCAAGATATGTAAATGTGTGACTATTCAACCTTTTTGAAATATGCAATGTAAATGTTACAGTTTTGGGGTAGAAGTGGATATGGATTTATAGTTCAGTGTTCTCCTTGTGTGATCAGAGAACGCAGATCCATGAAAGCCTGAAAGTATGTGACAAAGCTGTATCTTTTTTGGAGGCTGTACAGACAAATGACACTTTTACAAGATCTGAACTTTTGGACTGACAAGTCCTTAAAAATGTAACTGTCTTTAACACTATGTGTAGTTAGTGAAAGTTAAAGGTGATGAATGGCTTGTCCATACAGCGAGACTGATCAGAGATGTTCCCCCAGAGTTTGTGAGCAATATGAGTTGATAGGAGTGGGGAAAGGTTCTGTTCTATGTTTGTGCATCACCCAGGTTGATTCTTGGGCCACAGAAAGCTTGATTAAAAAAAAAAAAAAAAATTAACTATTTTTGAATTTATTTTAAAAGATAAAAATCTTACAGTAGCATGGAGCTTTGTCAGGGTTATACTGGCATTATCTCATGTTACAACTTATTGTTTGCTTATTCTAAAACTACTGTTACTCTGAGAAGCTACTGTGTGGTTATCTTTAAGTGGATGAAAGCAGACTGGAAACGGATTGTAGAACAATGGTCTCCTCCAGTATGTAACTAAAATCAACTGTCTCTGCATGACTAGTTGTTAATTTTGTGGACGTTTTGTCCAGTTTTGCAACAATACTTCTGCATTGTTGTGGCATCTACTTGTTGCAAACTCATTTAGTATAACCAGCACAAAATTTACCTTATTTAAGAGCATTATTTGTCTGTGAAGTAAGTTCTACTTTACCCCTCATATTTCTGCAAGCAGGCAGTAGGTTGCAGTACTTCAAGGGCCAAGTACCCTCCTAATTAGAAAGAGGACTATAATTTGCTTTTTGCAAGACTTTTTATGCAGAGTTCAAGGACATTACAGTGATTTTTGTGTATGTGTGTGGTTTTCTTTCTAATTGGTGGATAAATTCTTTAACATAACTCCTGTTTAAAAGACTTGATAAATCTGTAGGTCATTGTTCTTTCAGATGATTGAATGAAGTCTCATAATCTGAAACAGTAGGACAGTGTCTGTGAATGTGTGTGTGTGTATGCATTTCCAGAGAGGATGGACTGCAATGGAGTGGAAGATGTTACTTTGTGTTCTCCTGTTATGCTTGCTCTGATGGGCTGCAGAGCACAAGTAGCTACTTTGCCCTAGAAGGGGACTGTATTGCACAAATAAAAGCTGGAGTTCAGTAGCTAAAACTTTTCTACTTTTTCAGGGCAAATTGTTGGTTGTTTAATCCACATCAGTTCTTTTCTATACCTGAGAAATGCTAACAGTTTTTTCCCATGGTGGCAGGTAATTCTGCATGCATCAAAGAAAGGAAAATATGGAATAAGCTTATAATTTGGGTTTTTTTGTTAGATTTCCTGGATTTGCAAAACCTGGGATGGAACAGTATCTGTTGGCAAAGCAGCTAGCAAAACCCAAAGAGAAAATATCCATAATTGTAAGTTGGGTGTGTGTGTGTATTTTGTGTGTGGAGGTGGTGTGGTTTGTTTTGGGGTTGCGTTTTTTTTTTGTTTTGGTTATTTTGTGTAGGCTTGTTGAGGGGGGGGGTGGGTATTTTTGGTTTTTTGTTTGTTGGGGTTTTTTTTAATCTTCCCTTTTTCTCCAATTTAGCAACCCCAAGGCTAAATATTATATGTATTTGGGTCAAAAGAAACTGATACTGAACATAGAATTAGAAGTGTCATAATAAAACTGTGTGTCATTTAAGTATTTCAAAGTTGTGATAGACTACATCTCAGAGTCATATATCACTTGAGGGATTTTCCAGGGTCAAGTCTTAGCTCCTTTCTTCTAAGTGTGCTGACTTTTTTTTTTTTCCTCTTATTTTTTTTCAGTACTCTTTTCCTCATGATGGATCTGTTACTTGTGATCATGAAAATAACCTTTTTTCCTGGGATTGGGAGGCAGATTAATGCATTACACTGTCTGTCACTTTAGATAGCTATGTAGTACGTAAGAACTACATTCGTAAACATTTGCAATATTCAGTCATGATGGTCAGGCCATCCTCTCATCTAAAAACCTGATTATTCTAGATATATGCTGTTCTAGTGAAATGTGGTTGAAGTAGCATTCCCTAGAATTTACCATTTCACTATTTGGGAAGAATTATAAAATACATAAGATAAACAAAACTAGTCAATCATCTCTGGTTGCGAGAAGCGTCTCTATTTTCTGGCTATCCAGCTTTTGCTGAAATCAGTGGAAACTTTCAAGTGAAGAAAGTATTTGTCTCCTTGTTTACAGCTGGTACAGCATGATGTATTTAAAGATAATGTAATTTCTTACAGATTGGTGATTATGGCCCAATGTGGGTTTATCCTACCTCTACATTTGACTGTGTGGTGGCAGATCCCAAAAAAGGTTCTAAAATGTATGGTCTCAAGAGCTACATCGAATATCAGCTGACCTGCACTGTAAGTGTATCTGAAATGAGTTGTTCTCTCTCACAAATATGGGTCATTTGTACATATAAATAATACAGTTTGTGTGACTTGGTAACAGGGCTGTAAGAGTAAGTGGTAGTTGTCACACTTTATTCTCCAAAGAGTTACTTTGTTCAAGCATTTCAAGTTCTTTTTAATTACAGATTTAAGACTCTAAATCAGAAATTTTATTTACATTCCACATATTATTCTTATCAAACTTGTTTTGTGTCGCTATCTGTAGATGCCTGTCAAAATTCAGAGTTGTGTTTCTCTTACAGAACACTAATCGGTCTGTCAACCACAGATACAAGCACTTTGACTGGTTGTATGAGCGTCTCCTGGTTAAATTTGGATTAGCCATTCCAATCCCATCTCTTCCAGACAAGCAAGTAACAGGTATTTTATTCCTAGTTGTGAATTCATGAGATGGGAAATAAGATTACTTTTTTTACAAGGTTCAGTTCATTCTTACTGTTTGATTTTTTTTGTTTTTTTTCTTTTTTTTTTTCCCCCCACTATTTTTAAAGAAGCTATCAAAAAACCCAACCTTTCACCATTCAACACTTCTGAGTTGTGATGGCCTATTGATAATAAAATGTCAACACTAAGCATCATTTCAGAACTCAGGTTTACTTATCTAGTCAGGTGATTTTTTTTTTTTAAAAAAAAGGCATCCCCCCTAGTTACTGCAGAAGAGAATACTTATTATTGGAGAGAAGAGGTAAGTACTTATGTTACATATTTGCTGATTTTAAATCAGCATTTCTCATTGGAGAAATGATGGGGGGGGATGTTTTTTCTTTTGCATTTTATTCTAAATGTGTTATGCTATAGGAGCTTTGAAATCTCCCAGAGGAAAGGGAGCATCCCCTGATAAACTGGGCTTTTTTTTGTTCACAAGTAAAATATTGCAGCTGTTTCTCCTGTTGCTCCATTTCACACTTGATTTAGAAAGCATTTTTCATTTGTATAACACTTTGCTCTGGCTTGATGTCAGTTCAACTTGACCAAACTCTCTGAAGCTTATGGAAGTCTTTTTATTCTGACTTCAAGAAAAGTGGGATTGGACCCTTTGAATGCTCATGAGTTCAGTCATTGCAATTGAATGTGGCAGTGCCTGTGTGTTTCCAGTAGTCTCTGGCTTCCAGTAGTCTCTGGCTTCCTTTCTACAAGGGTGTGCTAGAGTGCATGTAAAGAAAAGAATTGGACACCTGTATTAGGGGAAAATGCATTACTTTTGCCTGTTTTCACTTGTATGTTTTCTGGTAAGGTTTTATACAGCCTCTAAGACAACCAGCCAAAAAACAAACATACAAAAGCTGGCATATTGCCAACCATGTGGCTGTGGGCATCACTGAAAATGCAGCAGCTCTGCTGTGTTTGAAGAAAGCTAAGCATTGATACAGATGCTGGGATAAATGCCGAGGAAACTGAAAAGTGAGGAAGTGACTTCCTCCCCTCCCCTTAGTCTCACGTTTAGAATTCACCAGTATTTTTGCTTGAACATGTGCATGTGGACTAAAAGGAAACAGAAGACCTGATGGGATCTCTAGAATTTATTGTAACTGTATTTTAAAAGACTCAAGAGTTTGGCATCGCAGTTAAACTTTGCCTGTAGATTTTGGTCTTCTGGAGTCTGTGGGAGAGGGTAATTTGTCTCATGCAAAACAAAACGAAAAGAAAGCATGCCTCCTTTTCTCTCTTTTTTTTGAAACATAGGAAACTGAAAAAATGGTGCTTATTTTTTTATTGTGTTTAGGAGGCTTCTTTCTGAAGACTGTCTAGAAAAGTGTTTCTGTCCATTAGTCCTGGCAAAACAAGACTCTTTACAATTGGACTGCTTTGCTCAGGGTCATGATTTGCTGGTGATGATATGCCTAACGACCAGCACATAACTTCCAGATGCTACTCTTTCTGTTGCCTTGCATTCCTTATGCTGGCAGGAATACTGCAGAGGTTTCGGTATATATTACAGGTGGAATAACGTATTACTGCAGGTTATGTAACATTTATTCCATAGTAGTTGACTTTCTATTTTTTTTTTTCCCCTAGTTAATTTGCAGGAAACATACTCATACCCAAACTTTATTTTTCACTAGTTGTGTTCTTTACCTGCTAGTCTGGCTAGTTCCCATGCTTGCAATTTAAAAAAACCAACCAAACAAAAAAATCCCCAAAAACCTTAAAACGTCAGCTTTGCAGGGCTGCTGCCATAGTAACTATACAGTAGAATTATATTGAAAGAGTACACGCGTTCAAGGTTTGTCATCTGTGCTGCTATGGAAATTAAGAGTTGGATGCTGGAGGAATCTCTCGTTCCTTTCAAATACAACCTATTCACTGTATGCTTTAGAAGGCTGATGTGCATTTTTTTTTTAATTGGAAAAGATTCCCTCAGTAAGACACAGTTTGTGCTAAACCTGAAAGGTTCTTGTAAATACATAGTGTTGATGCTCTATTGCTTTAAAAAAAAAAAAAAAAAAGTTACTTAAATAGTTTGTGTTTAAAAATCTCTTAACTTCAAAAAAAATATCAGTCTTTCATGTATGTATTCTAACAGGTTTATACATATGATTTGTTCAAATTTTTTGAGATTTTTCCCCAACACATTTATTTACCTTTATAAAAATATGTTTATGGGAGGTACTGCTTTTTTTGAATCTGCTGTTCATATCTGAGCAGTCCAGTTTGAAACACTTTGTTGGTTAAGACATGACATCTTGGAAAGTAAGTAGTTTCTTTGCCAACATTTTTGACCAAGGATTTACTAGACTGTATCAGAAAAATATCTGCGTTCTGAGCCTGTGCCTAGCTTCTCTCTTGGGTCATCTGAATATCTGGGTTTTTTTCCATCCAAACGTTGGTCGGTTTGGGTTTTTTTGTTTGTTTGTTTGGTTTTGTTTTTTTTTTTTATTTCCCCCAAAAAAGATTGATTTGAGTTGTGGGTGGGATTATGGTTTTCTTTTTCATATTTCCTGACTATCTTTAAAAGGAGTTCTCTTGGTCAGTAACCAATATACTGTAACTTAAGGCTCTGATTTGTCAGGATGTAAAAAAAAAAAAAAAAAAAAAAAAAAAGGCAAGCACCCCCCACCCCCCGAGGGGTACCAGAGTAGAAATGTAATAATTACTGTTTAATGTATAACAGGGCGCTTTGAAGAAGAATTTATCAAAATGCGTATGGAGAGACTGCAGGCTTGGATGACAAGGATGTGTCGCCATCCTGTTGTCTCAGAAAGTGAAGTTTTCCAGCAATTTCTCAATTTCCGAGATGAGAAGGTAGGAAATGAAGTTCACACGCGAACTGAGATCGAGGAATTGCTCCTCCTCACACCATCCCCTTTCGAACTACGAGTTCAGTTTTGCAGCCTTCTCATTTGCCTGCCCCCCTGTGGCAGTAGTGACGGGCTGGAAGCTGCTGGGTTTGCTAACTAATTCAGCCGATTGACCATAATGAGGCATAAAGTTGTTTGAGGTGCAATATGCCGTTCTAACAGAGATGTGCTCTTTAAAGTAGCTTTTCCAGGGTTTTTTAAGGATAGTTGTGTCCTCGGGCAAAATAGAAACATATGTAACAACTCTTGGCTGTTGCCCTGCTCTGTTTAGGTTAGACTCACAAATCACTGAGGCTCTCTGATTGGTACTTCTTTGCCAACAGAAGCGACTTTGTAGCAGATCTAGGATGTGTCTGATGCTGTATTATATTTAAAAACAAACGTCCCTCCCTCAGAAACACAATTTTCACTGGAATGGGTCGTAACAGGATTATGCTGCACTCTTACCTGATATAACCAACCCTTCTTTATTGCCATGTCCCACCCCTCCAGCATTTTCTTATGCTTTTTAAAGAGGTTTTAGTATCTTCATCTTCAGTAAATAATGTTTTTTTCATGACTGAGCTCCAGCTCTGTTACTAATTTGGTTATCTATTGATGAGGAAATAAACAGGAAAACTGCTGCTTTCTCCACAGAATAGTCATACTTCTAAATACCCATACATTTTGCTGTAAAAGTAAATGATCCTTGAAGGTTTTTAAGACCAGACTGGATAAAGCCCTGAGTAACTAAGGTCACAGCTGACTGTTTTTTGAGTAGGAGGTCAGACTACAAACCTCTTGAGGTCACTTCCAACCAAAATTATTATGTGATCCTGTAAGTAGAGTCTTAATAATGTAGTAAGTAGCAGTCCTAGTGAAGTGATATTTGCATGGCCAGTGGAGAGTTGTATAATTGTGCTAGTTAGTCAGCACTTCTTAGTATTGTAACTTATGGATTGATATAAACAGAACAGATGTTGCAATACATGTGGAATTTTTAACCTTTTTATCTGTTCCCACTAAGAACTTAGTATGGCAATTGCATAATAGTCTCATGATCTTCTTGAGTAGCTTCTGATATCAGCACTCTCACATGTGCAGAGACAGCTGAATATAATTGCTCTTACACTGTGTTTCACTAATACACAAGAAGGGTCTGTTAACACCAGAATCAAAGTGCACAAGAAGGAAGGGGTGAAACTTTAAGAAAGCATGGCTCCACTGAAATTTTTGTTTAAAAGGTTTTAATTTATGGGTGATCTACTGGTTAACTGTTCTCCTAAATATGTCATTTGTTGCTTAAGTACATGCCCTTAAAGACTCATGAACAATGGTGGTCAAACTTTAGCTTTTTTTGGTCTTTTTTTTTTTTTTTTCCTCAAGGAGTGGAAAACTGGAAAGCGGAAGGCAGAAAAAGATGAAACTGTAGGAGTTTTGATCTTTTCTACAATGGAACCAGAAGCTCCAGACTTGGACATGGTAGAAATGTAAGATGGTTTCTTTTTGCATCAACATTACGCATCTGGATATACAACACATACTGAGCTAATATAAAACTAGAATAGTAAGCATGCACATACAGTCATGGATTTGAAGAGGTATTCATCAAAGCAGAGCTGAAAAATTGTTTTGAATACGAGGTTTTTCATAGCAACCCCTCCAAAACTTGGTGGAACTACCTGTGATGTCTCTGACTTCGGTGGCTGAATACTGATCCTAAAAAGACTTATGCAAAACTAGTAGATGAGATAAAGTACTGGCAGATCCTGTGGAGTTATGTTTTATATTGCTATGAAAGTGTATTTTGATCTTTAATCCTTCAATTGTGAATAGTTTGAAAGTGTGCTAGACTTACCAAGTACCTCAGGATAACTGTAGGTAGAACATCAAGGAAAACAATGTGTCTGTGAAATACCTGTATACAGTGCACACACAGTATGATTCTAATATCTGGAAGCAATGGAAAGCTATTAAAAAAGAAAACTGACTTAAATGATCAAATTTCATTTTTAATTAGTTACTGCATTTTTGGGGTATCCTTCTGGAAAAGCAAATGAATATATTTTATAGGTGTATATGTTATATATATATACTTTTTTTATGTTTAGTTCTCTTGGTGGTAGACTTTTGGGTTTCACAGAGTGAAAGACTGGATTTACTCTGCAGCCTTTATTTCAGTCCTTTAGGCTTAATCATTTTTCTTAGAAGATATGTAGTATGCATGACATGCTTTGCTTGCTGTTGTAGAACATAGAAACTTGGATAATGCTTTTGTCTTAAGCTGTGAATAAACTAGATAGGAGTTTATAGTAGCAAAGAAGTAGTGTATCTGTACCTGGAAGTAACCCAGCACAGGCTGTGTCCAAGATATAATAGCTGTGTGGTAGCAGTTCTGTACTAGTAAAAGAGATGAACATTTTTAGGTCACTTCTACCTCGAACATGAGGATTTCAAACCCCTACTTTTTTAAGTGATGTGTTTTATATATATCCCAGTGGCATAAAAGCTGAAGGGGTGAAACAGAGGGAGGATTTTGTACATAAGGTGCAGGAGAGAGTGAGTGTATTATATACAGAACCCTGGCAGGAAACAACCAGCATATGTTCTGCTGAAACAGTTTGTCCCCAGACAAGGTGAGGGCAGGCAAGCAGCCTGCAGGGAACGTTCACCAGGGAGTATTGGCTCCTAGGCTGGGGCTGGCAGCCTGGGATGGTTCTGGGGACCTATCCCCAAGCATTGCAGGGATAGCTGTAACACATCAGATGTCCACACCATGTTCCAGACATTCCTGGAAACATCTCAGAGTGCATGAACACAGTCTTGAAAGCCATTACTTCTGTAAGTGGACAAACCAGCTTGTTCAATAGCTCTTAGGTTCTTCAGTGAAAAGGCACTCTTTACTGAAACAGCTCCTGGTTTTGATCAAAGGATGGTAACCATGTGTTGGTTTGTGAACTTCTTCTGTGATCACAATACCATAAAGTATGAAGTACAGAAAATGAAAGGGTCATCTGCTACTGGAAAAATGGGAGTAAAATAAGAGCCTCTTGGAAAGCTCAGGTTCTGTTTCTGTGCAAGTAACTGTGGATAGGGCTTTCAGCTGAGGGGGAAGGTGGTAACCTCTAGGTGTTTAGGCCACAGCTGGAGCAGCAGCCGTGGCTCTGGTGGGTCACTTAGGGCTGCCTTGCTGTGAGGTGTCTCATACAGGCTTTGGCTGAGAGCATTTATAAGATCTGATGCAGTTTGAATAATTCTCATTGAAAACTAAAAAAATATGTGCCTAGTTTTCTTTTGTAGAGTTCGCTGAGCATTGCTGTGTATGCAGTGCTATTTTAATGGAAAGCTTTGATAGTCATGTGGAAATGTGCTTAAAGAGGGTATAAAGGCACATGCTAATTCAGAATTCTCTTTTGAGCATCACTGATTTTTTTTGTTTCCTCTCTAATACAACTGAACACAACAGTATTGTCAATATAAAGTTATTATAGCATATGTATTTTCCTAGGAGAACTGCTATATTAATTTTTATTCACCTATTTTAGACTTTAAATAAAATATCTGGAACAATTATTTTCTTTGTTTGTTTGTTGTTGCATGAATTTTGCTGCTTCTGTTACTCTAACATGTAATTTCCTGTCAATGTGGAGTCCTATTTGTGTTTAAGTGTTCTAGGGATGCATTTTCATCAAATCAGATTTTGTTGTTCCGTTATTTGATCTCATTGGGGAGGATATTTAGCTAGTAGCCTTTTGGGTTTTTTCAGATAACTAATTCTAATAAGAAACACGTGGTACTGGGTTATCATTAACACAGGGGAGAAAAACAGAAGGAAAAATGCATGTATCTAAAGAGAGAAATTCTGACCTCAGTGAAATGTCAGGAATTTCAAGGAATTAATTTATTTCTCTTGATTATTTTTTAAGACCTAGTTGACACTACTAAACATTTCAGTATTGAATTTAAAGTTGGAGTAATGCATCTGTTAAACTGCTTTTTGTTTTTGCTTTTTCCAAATGCAACAGAGAACAGAAATGTGATGCAGTGGGGAGATTCACCAAAGCAATGGATGATGGAGTTAAAGAGCTGCTGACAGTGGGACAAGAGCACTGGAAGAGGTGTACAGGGCGTAAGTGTCCCTTCTGAACTCAGCAGCCATTTTTATGTTGCTTTTCTCTGTGGCTTTTTGTTGTTTATAATTCAAGGCACATCTTAAAATTAAAGGAAATCCTAAATTATCATGGGAATTGTAATGGTGTTCTGGCTACTTTCAGTGTCTGAGAGTATAAATTGTGCAAGATTTTTGTTTGTGTTTCTGTTTGGTTTTGTTGGTTTTTTTTCTTTCTTTCATAACAGAAATATCTGGTCCCTGCCCATAGGTTTAAAAATATTAAAAGTTAAATAATTCTAGTAATCCAGCTAAAGCCCTTGTTGGACCTCTTCTCATATATTTGTCATTATCTACATTTTAGTGACATGGGCAAAGTAGACCTGTCTATTTGATGAAATCATAAATGATTGCATTTTATTAACCCCTTATTTAGGATTCTTGCATGCCAGGAGGAGTGATTTAAAGATGAAATGAGTTTTTAAAAAAAGAAAAAAAGAAAAAGCAACTTGATTCTAATGTAATCTTTAGCCCAATTCTTTCTCCTATCTTGTCTCTTCCTTCCCACAGATATTTAGGGTTGCAGAACTTCACACCAAGTCCCTATGACTCTGCCTGGGCTCTAATTTCCTAGTCCACAGCAGTGTTCAGTGTTTCTGGCCACCACAAGGCAGCTATTGAAAGGAAGCAGGTACTACAGCTGAGGATCATAATAAGAAACACTTCAGGGCAGGCTGTAGTGTCTAGTGACCAAAGACCTATCACATAAATCTCCTCCATTTTTTCTTTTTCCCCTTCCTATTCCCCCCCCCCCCCC
>NW_020799097.1:66936666-66952976 GCF_003259725.1 Athene cunicularia | reverse complement strand
TTGGTTGTTGGGGTTTGTTTGGGTTTGGGAGAGGGGGGAGTTACCATACAAAGGGGTTCCTCTGTGAAAATCAGATTATGTGGGATGCTAGAGAAACTAAAACTGCTTTTTACTTGGACACTGTACCCTCTGAATACAAATATTTGATGACAAAAAGCACATCTACTTGGGGTTTTTTATGCTAGCATTAGGTAGCTTAAAAAAATTGCTTTTGCTTTTCAGATTGATTTTCAGGCCTCTGGGGTGGTGGTATTCAGAGTGTTAATGAATGCACTCATAAATCACACCTTATTGACTTCATTGTGAGGAAGCAATTTATGCATAAATTTTCAATATATAGTTTATAAAACCCAATTTTATTATTCAGATACTTGCATCAATTTTTATCCCTAGGTAGTCCTGGTTCGTAGTGCTTTTAAATATAAAATCCATGATTTGAGGAGAATTTAGGTGTTATAGGTCTGTATAATAACGTCCTTTCTTAAAACATTAATGAGATCTATTCTCCATATTACTGCAGCACTTCCCCCCACCCTCCTGCCCAGGAGGACAAAGTCTGCTCATGATGGGGAGAAAAAAAAAAAATCTCACTATATGCATAGGAGAACTGAGCTAGGACTGCAGTGAGGTTTTTGTTTTTTGTTTGATTTTTTTTTTAATAGCAGTCACACTGTTTCCCCAGCTGTTTGTGGCTTTCAAGAATCCAGATTGCAATTGTTTTATCCAGTTTTGAAACATCTGTAACAGGGGAGGGGGGAAGAATGTGATCATAAATGCTTCACTAGAGGAAATGTAAAACCTAGTTGTTTTTGACATCTACTTCTATCATGTTTTGGAAATACTGCAGATTCAGTCTCACCCCTGTGGGTTTTTCCTTTTGTTTCCCTCTTTTCCTATCCTTTTTCCCTTTTCAGCACTACCCAAGGAATACCAGAAGATAGGAAAAGCATTGCAGAGCCTGGCACTGGTCTTCAGCACTAGTGGATACCAAGGTACTTCTGTAGCTTCATTTGTACTTTACTTAACAAAAGATAGTTTAATTACAACATGCTACATTTTTTGCTAAAGATCTTAATGCTTTCCTCTTTGAACTTTAGATGTCAAACACGATTCTGGAAACAAATACTAAAAATTTGTTTCCCTGTGCATATTATGGGGTTTTTATATTCTAGTCTGCAATCTTGTTTTCTCTCACTGTATAATCATGTGGAGGGGTGGTGGTGGTGGAGGAGTTTAACTTAATCTCATTAATATGTAATCTTGTTACTGACCTTACTGACAAAACATGCTGTAGCATTTTTTTGTGATAACAAAGGAAAGAGGAGAAAGTGCAGCTTTGAAAGTATCTGTCACAGAACTGTTGTGTGACTTCATGAAACAACAATTCCACATGAGGATGGAAAACTTATTACAACATTTTTGTATACCATTATGTGGGCTGGAGGGTTGGCTACTGTAGTCTTTTCTTGTCCTTCACCTTTCCTTCTCCTTCAAGAGCTCTACAATAGAGCCTGTCAGATAAAGTTGTGGGAGGGAAAAGGAGGGCATCAATTGATAAAAATTCTCCTAAAATGTAGTCTTTAGGCCAAACTTAAAATCCTGCTTTGATATGTTAAATTCTGCTGATGTTTTCCATTTAACTGGGAAATATTTACTCTTATCCCAGAAGAAACTTACTGAGTCTATTTTCTCTGGGATTCTCTTGTCAAATGTGATTTGGTTTTTTTCCTTTCTTTTTTCTAGACAATCAAAATTGCCCCATTCTAAACCCCTATATGTTATAGCATAAAGGCTTCCTGAAATCTTTCCATCTTGGGACTTTTAGTTGACCAGTACTCTGACTACTCATCTGTCCCTTGCTTTCTACTCTTAAAGCTTTTTGACCCATAAATCATGTATTAAAATGCAACCACTTCTGAAACTCAGGTTTTCTGCTGCTGGAAACATTGGAAATAGGCATAGTACCTGTAGGTAGTTCTTATCTTTGTCTTGTACTTCAGCAGGATGACTGCTTAGTTAGAATTGGAGCACAGCATATTGCCTAAAACGTTACTTTTAGATGTGAGAACCAAGTAGGGGATTTGTATAGTTAGATACTCTGAGCATGGGTTATAAAACTGTGAATCCTAGCCAGAAACAATCTGTAATAAGATTTCTTGAGAAAGAATTGGAAATCATTTGAACTATAATACATCATCTTTTGCCAGGGTAAAGGGAAAACAATATGTCTTAAAGCTAGGATGCAAAATTGCAGAAAAACCTTAAGAAGGAAAGCTTCAATTTGATTTCCAGCATCTTCAATGATATGAAAAAATAGATCCCATGATGCTTGGGAACAAGGCAAGGATGTTTCTCTTCTGCTTTTTGCCCAGTTGTACTTGGTTGCACCCTAGTATCTTGCTGAGGAAAATGCCCTTCCCACTGATTGCCTTTCTTTTAATTGAATATATTTTGCTCTTTTTAATAACTGGTACACCAGTGTATTTTCTCATAATTAATAATAAATGGGATTGTTTGCTTTTTAATCTGAGTTCCCAGGAAGAGAGAATAATAAAAGTCTCTATCACTGCTGCCCTCACTCTTCCTGCCTGCTGTTGGTATACAATTTCATTTGATGATTGCCTCAGGTACAGGTCTGTGGATTAAGCAGACTCTATGCAAGAGACATAAGCACCTGGATTTAAATTGATAGGATGTGGCTTTCCTGATCTCAATATTTAATAGAAGTTCCTTCAAATGAAGAAGTACTGGATAGGCTGAGTATGGAGTATAATTTTTTTTGGATTATCAGTAAAGAGGAATGGCTGCTTCAGCCATACTTAAAGCCACTCAGTTCAATTTCTGCTTCTCTTCATGCTCTTTATTTTTTTTAAATACTTGAGTTCTGGAAGTTTAAGCATATAGGCAACTGAAGATTGCAGCAACTGATTTGATGACACAAATACTTCCAGCTGCTGGTAGCTGGCTTCTGACATACTGAATATGCTGTTAGTTCGTTCATTTGCGCAGTTAGGATGGGATGTATCTACTGTCCTTGCCTCTTTCATCAGTGCTGCCTGCTTGCTCTGCAGATCTTTATTGTGTGTGGTGAATGTCTACTGCCTTCTCTTCTGATTTCAAGACTAAAATGTTTTAAGACTGTACCTCTTACTTTTTCTTATGTTGCAGAATGGCCCTTATGAAATAGTTGCCAGCCACAGTGCATATTAGGAATCTGTCCCCAGTATTTGCAGAGGCAAGGATAGCTTTAAAACTAATAAGGACACACTGAGAGGTTCTCATTTAACATGGCCATGGGCCTGTGTACTGTCCAATTGGTTTTAAGAACACATGCTTTGAAAGTATGATCCTGTCCAAAAATGCATATTGGACAGTTCCAGCATATGCCTGGAAATGTCTTGCAGCCTGGCACTATATTGCCTGTCTTATTGCGTCATACGATGGTCTGAGGTTAACGCAGCCCTAAAGAGCATGGCTTCTCTTTTACGGCACTGTCTTTGGGCAAGTCTTTCTCCTATATTAAGAAAACGTGAATGGCTGCAATATGTCATTCATGTATAGTAAGATCTCCTCATCCTACATCACCCCTCAGGAATTTTGTTAGATAGTTACATGCAAGTTTCACTATCCTGCCAGCTAGCAAGAGGCACATCTTGCCTTCCAAACTGCTTGTGTGCTGAACATTATCAGTCTGAGGTGTACTTGTCAAGAAAAATCTTGTAACTAGCTCCCTAGTACATCAAACTTGATCTTCTTCTTACTCCTGGATTCTGGTAAAACACACTTTGAAAGAAAAGAAAACAGAAGCACTTCTTGACCAAAAAAAAAAAAATCCACTGCCCCACGTCAAGCCTTACAGAATATTAGTTCCCTCAGTATACCTGGTGTATTCCATCAGAGGTGGTAATCACTGGCATTTACCAAGCAGCTGAACTGCTAAGAGATACTCTGCTAAACATCTCCAAAAGACTCTTCATAGTTTTAGGTCTTCCTTCATCTCCCTGTGACAGCATGCCAGCCTGTAAACCAATGAAAACTTTAGTTTCTCCTTGTGGTTGGGTTAAAATAACCTATAGAATGTTACTAGTCTTTTTACAACTACCTTTAGTCACTGCTTTTAAGCCCTCTCTGCTTCTCATGGGGATATATGTAATGCATGCTGCCCTAATTTTGTTGTAAACGTCAGCAACATGTGGGTCTTTCTGCTTTCCCACTGATTAAAGAGCCCCTGGCATCCTGGTATATCCTTGCACTGAGACCCAGCTCAGTTTTCACAGCCTGAGTTATGAAGCCTATTCCCAGCTTTTCTTTGGTTCAGAAGCTGAGAATGCTAGAAACTCATCCCTGTCAGAGTAACAAAACTGACCAAAACCCGTGCTGCCAACAGTGATCGAGAGCAATCTGCTGCTGGAATTCCAGTTACTCTGATGGGTGAGCACGTGGATTGTGTGTGGTACCTCTGACAAAGGTGGACTGCTGTAGGGAGTGACTGACTGAGTGTGGCACAACACTGCTGGAAACATATTAGAACTTGGAGGGTGTGGCAGGTGAGAGATGAAGTCTGACACACCAAGGCTGCCCTGGCACTACCTGGAACAAGATTGTAGAAGAAAAGGATGCAGTGTGAGGAGCTGCAGATATTGGTCTACCGCTTGTTTGCCCTACTTTTGGAGGAGTGCCTCTGCTAGCACTAGAAACTTTTAATGCATCCTGTGCCTTCTACAAGCTGGCTTTGTGCCCTGCTGCCCCCAAATGACAGAGGATTGGTGTTGGGAGCATATGTCTAGAATTTTTTGAAGTTCCAATCTGTGAAGGTCCTTTGAGTTCTGCAAAGAAGGGAAGAAATTTTTTTCTACTCAAATATACATGCTCTTCCTCTTCCTTTTTGCTTAGATATGAATAGTCATCATCTTTTATGGCATTATGAAATGAACAGCATAGTCTAGACCAACCTGGCTTCTGACTCTAATGTCATACTATATTTTGTCACAAAATGTAGGAGTCAGTTGCCTAAGCAGCAGTTACTTCGAGGTTACTTCTCAGTACACATGGGGAATTCTGAAATAATTAGATTATTTAAGTCTACCTGAAATAATGAAATTGATCTCCCTGAAATTTTTTTTTTTTACTGTTTTACAACAATGTGAAGATATCTTCTGAATTATGTACTTCTTAGATCTTGCATTAGGATTTCATGCTGGTTTTATTTTTGTTATCCAGACAGACTTGAATAGGGGGAAAAATAACTATTTCTCTAATAGTGTTTGTGTTGCTGGACTTACTGGTTCTTAGGATCAGACGCTTTCTGCTTTATGAAACCAGTCTAATGGAAAGTAAGAATTCACTGATAGAACTGAAGCAACATTCAGTTGTTACCTTGTTTCTTTTAGGATGTGCTAAAATGAAGGAGTACTATCTAATAAATCTCTAGCATAGATTAGTCCATATGTAAAAGAAGATAATTTAATGTTCAAATTAATCACTGATGAAATCAATGTTTGGTAATTTTCAATTAAGTCACTGATTTAATGTCTATAGAATAAAAACACGATGGAAAATGCTTGTAAAAGACTAACTGCTACCTAATATCAAGACACATCTGAAAGGATGCGAAAAATCTTTTTTTCTTAAACTAAAATTCAATATCTGCAAATTATACCTTCCCCTTTTTCTACCTCAATTTGCTTTCCCTACTGTTGACTACATGCTTTGGACAAGCTAACAAGGATGGGAAAAACCTGTGGTGTTTTGGGAAGGTGAAGTGGCATGAAAAAAACCTGAGAATGTAAGGCTTGTTTCCATCTTTGTCCCACGTAGCCATGTCCTCCTAGTAGTACAGTGTTATGAGTGCTTGTGGTGTTACCTAGCTTAGGATTTGTGGTAATGTCTGTATTTCTAAGTGTAGTTTATGGGGCTCTTTGATGAAAGTTAGAAACTCACTCTCAAAAGCAGCAGTTGTTACAGAGCTTGAAAATATTATTCAAGAGTTCCCTAAAGAGTCAGAAGTCTTGTTGGCAAGGAAAAAAAGTTGGGCCTCCTGCTTCTCTGAGCTTCTAACAGTTACGGTTCAGGACTGTTGGAGAGCTTAGGTCTAGCATCTCTGCGCAGTAGGGCATAACCTGGAGCATTTACTGCTTATCAGGTATGAAAATAATTGATTAAAAATCAGAACAGCAGGCGTCTCTTTAGCTTTGTTAGTCTACTAGTGTTGCCCTCCTCATTCTCTCTTCTCTCCCATTCCGGAAGGCTTCCTATTGCCCCACATGGGGGAATACCTGTGTATTTAAACTATGTATAATTATGAAATGTGGAAGTGAATAGTGCTAGTACTGTGGTAGAACAGTGTTTACATGGTCCCTTTAGCATTAATTTTCTACAAGATCTTCAGAGTTTGTGTTCTTTAATGGTATAAAAACTACTAATACTTTTCTAACTTCTTTATTACTACTGTTTATAAAATGCTAACTAGACATTTACTGTAAAATAAGCTATTTTAGAAATTTTCCTTGAATTAGGGCAAGCTTCTTACTGTAATCGACTTACTGTAACTTGAACACTGTTTACTTTTAGGAGAATCTGATCTCAATGGAGCAATAACAGAAGCAGGAAAAACTTATGAAGAAATCGCCAGTCTTGTAGCAGATCAGGTGGGAGTATTATGAATGCATTGGTGTTGTGTGTACAAACACATCACCCCTGACTCCTTTTCTTCTCTGCTAAAACATAACTGCTAGTGCTGCAGACCAGTTAAATTAAATTATTATTAATACTTTTAAATGCACCTTCATCTTCTTTTCTACTGTGTATCAACTTGGGGCATGTGATGGGAGGGTATTTCTCTTGGATCAGAAAGGTCACATTCTGGTTTGTAAAATACTAAATTTATTACTTCCTCTTTAAATATATTTGTTTTCTGATGTCAGTGAGCTGTCTTCATTACTGATTCAAGTCACAAATTGTTGTTATCAGTACAATCGCATTACATATACAGATATGTACATGCACAGGTGCATCTCCTTAGTCACTGGCTTGGAAAGCTGTTTTAAGAACAGACTCACCCTTGAGATCAAGAGGATCTGCATTTTGGAGACTTTTAAGCTTAATACACTAAACATCAATTTATGACTTGAGTACTGATACCAATCAGGATGTTTTCAGCTAGATTTTTACTGAAGCGGGCAATTGCATGTCAAGACAATGAAACACAGCGAGATCTGGATCCTGTAGATGTTTGGGGAATGCAGGGGAAGGTAGAAACCCTATCCTTGATTAAATCTCATTCTTTTGTATCAGTATGTGATGCAAAATTCCTCACTTCATAAGCTAGTGTTGAGTAAAACAAAAAATAGAGGCATCTGCTCACTGGTGCTCAGTGTCTTACTCTAAAGAGCTTATATTTTAATAAGGACCTTTTATAAAATATTAAAAACTTGTACAAACAGTTAAGACTGTTTTGGTTTTTTTCTATTCTTCATTCCCTTTTTTTCCTTCACCCTTTTTTGGCATCATAGTTTCTTTTCTGATGTTAATATGCCACAGATACCTTTACTAATGCTTACACTTTCTTTATTAGCCGAAGAAAGATCTTCACTTTTTGATGGAAACAAATCATGAATATAAGGGATTTCTTGGTTGCTTCCCTGACATCATAGGAGCTCATAAGGTATGTCAGGGGCCTTTCCTTTTAAGGGTTGGGCAGTAGGAAGATCTACAGCAACAAGAGTGGTGGTGTGCTACACTGCATTTGTGCAGCAGCCTGGCCTCTGCTTCCAGAAACACTGAAAGCTTCTGTGAAGCTGGTGTGTTGATTTTTAAAATAAAAAATACTTAGAGAAGAGGGAAACTAGAACTTGTCTTGAGATTTGAAAATATCATGACCACCTGCTATATTAGAGCACTAGAAGCTTCGTGATTTTCTTCAGGTTAGCTTCATGTCACAATGTGATGAACAGCAGTAGTATAACTTTGTAGTAGTTGAGTCTTACATGGTAGTTGATGCTAAACCACATCAGTATTGTAGGAAAAATTGCATATGCTTACATGGCTAGCATACTGATATGTGATAAATAATCATGCACTGCCTAGAAGTTTCTTTAATATTGAAAAATAGAGAATAGGCCTGAAATTTTCTGGAGAACAAAAAAACCCAAAAGCACCAGCAACAAGAAACAACCACTTTGTTCTCTCTAATATGGAAGCCATCAAATAATAATACGAAAAGTTTAGCCATTGTGTCTACTTCTGGATATTCTGCCTTTTTTTGGTCCTAGAGTTTTCCTTACTTTCATCTGCCTGCTGTAATGTATTTTAGGAAACTGAAAATTTTGAGGTATTAAACACAAGTATTTTTTTTACCACTTGAAGTGTTAAATGCATGAAACAAGAACATATTTCTGAGAGCAACACAGATAAAACCATATCAGATTTGTGTATCCTTTCTTCAGGACACTCACGGTCCCTCATCCCACAGAATCCTTGGGGAAAAATACCATAAAAGGAGAAGAAATGTTTTTAAAACTTGAAACATAGGCCTCCTGCCAAGAGATGTGTAAATAGATTCTCTTGAATATTGTATGGCATAAATATGTTGTGAAGGGGGAGGTGTTTCTTTTTATGCTTGTTGTTTATGTGGCACAAGGATTTTCCCAAATCAAAAGTTATACATTGCAATGAGTTGTAGCTTCTTGGGAAATAGTTTATGTTTTCTGATCTTGTCTAATGTGCAAATAAGGTTCTACAAATATTTGATAGTTTGAGTCTTTTGGATGTCTGTTGTGTTGGTCAGCCATGTTTGGAAACTTGGTCCTTTTGTCCTTTTTATATGTATCCTTGTGTATTACAGCTTTACTAAACTCAGTTTCCTAGTGACTCTGTTTGAAGTCACTTCTTGCCAGCTATTAGGACTCTTGAAGGCAATAGAGTGAAATGATAAACTTTGGGTGAAAACATGTGAAGGCACAATCGGTTATTGTGTGTGTGTATATATACATGTATGGTGTGCAAGCTCAAAATGTGCCAGTGGCATTTTAGATGACTATAAAGACCTTTAAGTTGAATCATCTTAATCTACTCTTTCTGCATTTGGTTTCTACAGGGAGCAATAGAAAGAGTGAAGGAGAGTGATAAATTAGTTGCAACCAGTAAAATAACACCACAAGACAAACAGAACATGGTGAAACGTGTGAGCACCATGGCTTATGCACTACAAGGTAAACCAAATTTTGGGCTAAATGGCAGTGTTGTAGACCTCTGAAGGACATCTCAAGTTCTACCAGGAATTATAATAGCTCAGTGTGGTTTGGGTGTTGTTTGGGGTTTTTTTTGTGACCTGCTTAGATTCTTGTAAAATTGCAGTTATTTTGCCCATTGTTTTCTTTTAAATCTCGTACTGCTATTGCAAGAGATACATGTTTTGGAAATGGAATTTAAAGAAAAAAAACAAAACAAACCGAAAAAACCCAACCACCCCAGACTGATTCTTTCATTTTTAAGTTATAATGTCTCAAAGAAAAAGCATGGGCCCTGGTGCAGGAATCAGTTCATCATGTGCAGAAGTGTTTTTCTGACTCATGGTTTAGTCAGACATGATCCAGTTGAGATTCATGTTCTTGTGGGTAAGATTTTATTTCCTGGATGTTCTTTGAATTAACCTTTTCCTCTTTAGGTTAGATTGTCGTGGTTTAGGACAGAGAAACCAGGGCAGAGATGATGTAAACATGAGACACAGCACACCAGACTTGAAAAACCATGAAAGTGAGAAGTCAGTGTTCAGTCCTGAAGGATTATCAAACCCTTAAGTGCATGCTGTTACTGCCTTTGGTGGGACTACTCATTGCTGAGGGAGTTGCATCTCCTTTTACTGACTTAAAGCCAAGAGTACACAGTATTTTACAAGACAAAGTCAGAGCAGCACACAAAATGGATTTTAAAACCAAGAAAACTCCCCACCCCCTCCTTCCTGGTCACAATGATGCAGGAGGACTGTGCTGTGTAAGTCGTAATCATGGAAGAGAATTCTGGGATGACTTTTACAATCTAGAATATTTCTTCTCCCTCTACTGGTATCTTAAAATAAATTTAACTTTTTATTTCAGCCATAAGCTGTGATCAGAAAAGAGATGCAGAAAGTGGTGAAAGGTGTTACAGATTCGGTAATGCTGCTTCTCAGGTTTCTACCGAAATAGCTTCAGTCAAGAATGGGTCAAACATTACTGGCTGTGTCTTTTTTTTGAGTGAAATATTTACAGCTGTGGCTTACAACTTGATATCTATACCCCTGGAAATCTGAATGTCCTAACCAAATTCTGTTGGAAACACTTCAGAAAAGAGCAGTTACCTCAGCAGGAGAAAATGCTGCTTGTATTCTTTATCAAATCTTTGTACACCTGAGTATTGTAACAAGAACTTGGCTTTATCGAAGATGTGTCTATATTTTATCAGTGAGTAACTGACACCCTAAAAATTTTACAACAGTTCCATCATAACTTGAGTGCTGCAGGCAAAACAGGTTGTGGAAGCATGAGAACAGTAACTATGCTGGTAGGGCTGGACAGTGAGCTTGTTGCACAGTAACTAACCCCTGAACGGTTCCTAATTAAAAATGCTTCTCTTAAATAATTTGCATCCTGGGTCTAATTGCAGCTGAGATGAATCACTTCCACAGTAACCGGATTTATGACTACAACAGTGTTATTCGTCTGTATCTGGAGCAGCAAGCACAGTTTTATGAAACGGTAAGGTGTAGTATTTCAGTGCCATTTTCCTAGCACATACTGTGCTGCTACTTTTATAAGAAATACTCACAGTACTTTAATCATCTTTTTGTATGAGCTTCTCCCAGAGAGCAGATATTTGAAGAACTGTACTTGTAAAAACTAAAAAAAAAAACAAACTTTAAAAAAAAAAAACCACCAAAAATGGGTTCAAATAATATCTTCCTATAGATATTATTTTACATACATGACTGTCGTATTAGATCTTTTAGACCTAAAGACCCATTGAGAAACGTTATTGTTGGACAGCTTGATTTATTTTTTTTTTTTCAATGCCAGTTATAAGGCTAAAAAGAATTTTAGTTCTGTGATACACAGTAAGTAGGACCTGCTGCACTGAATACAACAATTAACCATCTGAACAAAACTTCCCTCCTGTAGGCTGGGAGGATGAAGGGAAGCTTCTGTGATTTTAAAGTCCAATGCATACAATTGTGGGGTGGGGTGGGGCTGGAGTGGTTTAAGTGACTTATTTAATATGTTAACTCCGAGCACTTGAACTACAACCTTAGTTCCATTTAAATTGTTCTTTTGTATGTATTCCGTGTGGTTTTTTTTAAATGAAACCCAAGAACAAATTTTTTTTATGTTGTGTGCTGGTAAAACATGTGAATTTGAGTGGGCTGGAACCTGGCCTCTGTCACTTAAAGGAGTAATATAAGTAACTGGTTGTCCTTCACAGCAGTAAATGGTGCCAGTGGGGCTTCAGAGGTATCTTTAGTGGATGAGAACTCCAGATATCCCATCAGGTCACCTTGCTCCATTTCTCTGACATAACTGATGGGGTTAGGCATAGTTTTTCCCTTACCTTCTTTTAGTTTCTTGTCTAGTCTATCCCAGTTCTTCTGGTTGCAGCCTCATGTGTCTCCTTGTACCAATCCTCTCTCCTCCAGTACAGGGACCAGATCCATGTTTACATGTGGGGTGCTGGCTACCATGGGAGCACAGGAGCTCTGTTCTGATGTGTGGCCTTGTTTCAGCAGGGAAATGCATTTCCGGAAAAATCTGGCTTTGTTCCTGTAGCCCTCCTGCATAGTGCAGTGCTAGATAACCTAATAGGCAGGGTGACAGTCCTGCCTGCAATACTTCTCTCCAACACAATCTGAGCAGTGAAAGCACAAAATGAACAAGGCAGAAAATGCATAGATAAGAAGGAAAGTCTTTATAATGGAATGCTTCGACAGTCCTATGTACACAAAATCTGCAGTAAAAACTGTCTTCTTTCAGAAAATGAGGGAACAATTAATTTCTTAGCTTGCAATCATATTTCTGTATAAAGTGATAACATATTTAATATGTTCTGTTCCTTTGTTTCAGATTGCACAGAAGCTGAGGCAGGCACTCAGCCGCTTTCCTGTGATGTAGAGAATAAGGAGTAGTCAACAATAAAGAAAGCTCCGAAGTGCTTTTTCTGATTTGGGGGCATTGCTAATAAAAACTTGTTAGCCTTTGCCAGCCAAAAAAACCCACCAAAAAAACCCCAACAACAATAAAAATTGATTGTAGAAAAAAAGAATTATTTAAAATTTTACTTTATCAGCCTAAATCATAAGATGAGGTTCTCTTATCTTGAATGCTCTCCCATTTGTATCATTATTTAAATAAAACCAGCTAGATAATGCTGTCAGTTATAGGGATCTAAATTCTCAAACTGATACGTTGCCATGGACTTCATGCAGACTTCCATCTATCAGATGTTCTTCCAAAAGCTCTTAATCAACATCAGTTACAAATGTGTATCTTTTTTTTCCAAGTGGGAAAGCAGACAAGCTTGAGAAAATTACTTTAATACTCATTATATTCAATTCAGCTCTCTAGAGATTCAGTAGCCAGGAGGAATTACATTTGTGTATGTTTCTGGTACATGTTCATGATAATCTCCTGAATGAACACTTCGTTCTGAGTTTTGCTTTCCATATGCAGCCATGGCATACTGCTCCCATTATGACTTCTGGTAAATACCATTCATTCTTCCCTTTCTTGTTTGTTTCCTTCTAACTAAATCTTCTACTGGTGGCACAACACCTCAGAGCTTATGTCAGGCTCTCTTTCTTTCTTGCTATGCACTGTGTAAGAAGACAGAGTACAAACTAGGAATGAGCTATTCAGGAAGGTGTGAAAAATTGTTTTCCAAACGAGCACTTTGACACCCCCCCCCAGTGTTATGCCATAAGGCAGTAGTGTTCCTCAGTGGTGTACAGGGCCAGCTTCCCTTTCACCCCTCTGAGAATCTGAAGTGTTTCAGCAGAGGGGACATTGCCACATCCAACCCAAAGTAGTAGAAGTCCAGAAATTCCAACTAAGCTCAAGCCTTCATGTAGCAGTATGATATGCTCCTGGCTTGGGTTAACTTCTTGTGAAGAAGTGGCCCAGTGTCCTCTTTCATACTACTGAAATATCATTTGAGGCTTGGGCTTTTCAAAAGAAAAATGCCACCACCAACTCTGTTCACAGTGGGCGCCAACTACAGTAATTCATTTCATGCCATAAGCAAGCCGGAAAGCCAAAATGCAGTTTTTGCTCAAATGTGCCTAGAAAATAAACATTTTGGCAAAAAATAACATTTTTTAAAAAGGCATTTTACCAATAAGCCATTGTAAGTGACGGGTACATCTGCTGGTTGAATAGTTGCCTTTTTTTTTTTTTTTTGCATTGGTGTTACTTTTGTGTGCTAGAAGGAAAATCTGGGTCTGCCTGAATAACCTGAAACCAAACCAAACAAGACTAAGCCTAAGTCTAGATGCTTTTCAGTGTCAGGGGTTTTGTTCACATTTTATAAACCTTGTCTTTTTCTCCTCCCAATTTTAGTTGTTTGCTTCCAAAATTCCATAGCACAGTGTTGTTTGATACAGCCATTTAAATATGTACAAATTGTAAAGAATGTGTATAAATGTTTTACACCAAATGTAAGATCTGCTTGCATGTAGAAGCAGCTTATATAATAAATTGTTACAATGTGTACAGTAAATTCTGAAATCACTTTTTCAAGCCAGCATTTTTTTAAGCATTTGTATATTCACTTTTTGGTAATGAAATCTCTTTGTAACAGACTCTTAATTTGGGAGGGGGAAGGGGAGTTCTTTTTACCAATCTTTAAATAGCTCCATATGCACTAAAGTTGAAGGTTCTTTATCTTTAATAGATTGTTTTGAAATCTAAGTGTAAGCTGTGTTTTCCCAGTGCAGGGAAGCGATGACAGTAGCAACTGTGTCAGAGATGCAACATTTTGGCAAAAAAGAAAAACTGTTTAAAGACTTCTAGTAAAATGAAGTTAAACTGATAATAAATATTTATATATATCCACCAGACTATTTTATTTTTTCTTTGAAATCATCATGTTGCTTTTTAACAGGGTGATGCAGTATGAGGCAAATCCTCCTTAGAGCTTTTCATCAGCTTACACACACTGGCCAGCCGAGGAGTGAGAAAGCATCCATGTGTCTTCCATAAAGCAGGCATCACAACTGAACGGTATAATAGTGCTAGTGACTGCAAACCAGCAAAGGCTACGCATATGGTGTAAGCTTTCATTATTCAGGTCAGTCCAGCTCGTGGTTGATGGAACCCTCCTGACTGCAAATAAGTAGTAGAGCACAGTGCTACTGTGTATTCTGGCTTTGTGTCGGCATGGTGTTGACCCAGAATAGAAATCAGATTGTTTTAAAATTAGACATGAATAGTGGCATAGCTAGGTTGGCTGAGTTGGGAACAACAGAAAATCTTCACACTGAAGATACAGTCATAAAACAAGAATAACAAGTCAAAGTAAGACTTAAGCAGTGCACTCCTGAATTTTGTTTGTCGTAGCTGAATAACTTAATCTGTGGAGCATCAAAAAGCCTTAATACTGTTTTCTGGCTTATGTTTTTCTTTGAGGGTGAGCCAAACACTGGCACTATCCCAGTGACTTTGTAAAAGACATCAAATGCCCCAGTGTTGGATTTAACTTTATATTTTAATTGCTTATTCCATTACTGCTAAAATACTACATCCCCATTTTTTAACAATAAAAATGTGGCTATACAAAGGGGAATGCTACCTGTATTTCTTGTCAGCAGTTAATCACACATGGGATTAGACTGCACCGTCAGACTTTGTTGTTGCAATGTATGGTATGTTTTTTGGAAGAGTAGTCTACTGCAAGTAGAGTATTCTTTAATGCTATAATGAGGCCTAACTGTGCATGAGTACTGAATTTTTTACATTTCTGAGCAATTTCTGTTTTCTATGACAAAGTAATTGAGAAAGCATTACCATAATATACACTTTATTCTGTAAATTCTGATTAAACACATGAATTAAATACATGAATTTTACTGCTACCAAAATTAGTCTTGTTGAGTGCAGCAGAATGATTCAGACTAACAGCTTTGTAAAGAAAGAGGTGCATCTCTTGTGCTGTAGTTTAGTTTGACACACACTAGACATTCTGCCAGTCTGGACTGGCTGAAAGTGCTCCACAGCCCTATGGCCTACAGCCATCCGCAGCAAGCAAAGCACTTGCTGGGCAGGCGTCCTGCTACTGCAGCTTCTGCCTTTCTTAGTGCTTCACACCAAGACGCATGAGCATACACCAGGGGAAGGTGAGTTGTGTTGGGGTCTTTAGTCAGTTGTTTTTTCCACTCTACATGCTTGCCATATTTTTCTATAACTCTTCTGATAAAGTTAACACTAACTGGTGTAATAACAAACAAGTATGGAACAGGAGAGGTAACCACTTGGGCAGAAAACCCCTTTTTTCTGTCTGAAGAATCCCTAACAAGAACAACCTTATAGAATTAGAAGCATAGGGACTGGAGCTGGAGACCAATCCACCCATCCTGAAGTGTGGCAATATCAATTATACCCATACTACTTTAGAGGACATCTGAGTCACAAATACACATTCTTCACTGATATCTTTTATCTTATGAAATGTCATTCCCCAAACTAACAAATGATTTGATGAACTGTTATTCCAAAAAATAGTTTTTCTAAAAAACATATAATGAAGTAGAATTTTAAGGATGTAATTAAGTTGCTAGTTCAAATAGGTTTGTTAGATGTAATCTCAGCAGTATAATGACAAATGGTAGGAGTATAAAAGTAACAGAAAATATAGAAAGATTGTGGAGACTTAAAAAAAAAAATATTAAGCCCTTTGTTTTCTTTTGAATTGCATGTTAGTTATTTGACCTTAGTTATTAGCCTGTCCCCAAAGACACTTGCCAAGAGCAAGAAATAGGGGACAAGTGATACACATGTATGCACATATATAGAAACGTGCAGCATTCGTGCTAAAGATTTCTGAGCCGGTCCCTGCAGGCTGACAAGTCCGCAAAGAAAGGCGTCAAACTGAGAAAACTGATCTGCCAAGTGGGTTGGTAACCAGGCAGGTTCTTTTACAATCTTAACAGAATTGATAAATGAAAGGGGAGAAGCGAGGGAAAACAGAAGAGAGACCTTGTCAGCGGCCAGCTTAGAAGAGGCTTGGTTAGAGCAGTGGAAGACCATTGCCTGAAGAGCTTGGAAAGGCAGAAAAAGTCTGTGATTTGGGGG
>NW_020799097.1:66876970-66936616 GCF_003259725.1 Athene cunicularia | reverse complement strand
GGGGGGGGGGGGGGGGGGGGGCAAAGGTCTGCTTTAGAGCTTTGAATTCCTTTTCACAGTTTCCTGAGAAGATCTGCCCAAAGGTTAGAAGCAATGAGAGAAGGGGCAGTGGTTAAGTTAACTTTGTTTAGCTATTGGGTCCCTGCCAGAAATAGATAACACTGGGAGCCCTTATGCACTTTCAGCAATAACATGTCTCTTAGGAAAATGCCTCTGTGCTGGACTACCTAGAAAGGATGAGCTTAAACAGTTAGGATCGGTGAAAACTTGGTCCTGATGCTGGCATTGTGGAGTCAGTGGGCTTGTGCAGTCCCATTTACATGGAGAGGTGAGGGACAGAAAGGCTGTGTCTATAAACGTGGCGCTCGGCTTAGGCGAGGAAGAGCACTGCACATTATCTAACAGAAGCAGGTCGAGTGCTGAAACACAGCTGCCTGGGGGTGTCTGCCCATGGGAATGGGCTGCGGTTTGATGTTTCTCTTGTCTCCCTGTGTTTCTTCAAACTTCCTCCTGGCTACCAACAATGTCTGTCCTGAACTAGGAAAAAATGGAGCAATATGAAAGCAAGCACTGGGTGAGCTCTCTGGTTACTGATTTCAGTAAATTAATGTGCTTTGAATGTATGTGATTTTTCCTATAGGCTTCCTCACAGGAAATGTTAGTGTGGGGAGGGAGGGAGGGAGGGAGGGATGGATGGATGGATGGATGGATGGACGGACGGACGGATGGACAGACAAACAAATATTTTTTACCTTTGCTGTCAAACACCTGTACCAGGCAGGATGTGTTTGTATTCCCTCTGTATCTTCACCAGAAACTGAGGGACAAATTAATTGTCACATGCCAAGAAGGTAGGAGTGCTGAGAATGGAACCCAACTGAAAATTCTGAGGAAGGAATTTGATGCTAAAATTCACCTAAATTCAAAACTGAAATCCCCAACCCTTACCCTGCTTCCTTCTCCTCCCTTGGGCCTCCCCCCCACCCCCTTCAGCTGATGCTTAACTCCAGAGCTCCTGACAGTTTGCAGTGGTAAAGTTTCTGATACATGCAAGAAGTACCTATTAAATTGCTTGTCATATCACCCACCACATCCACCTGCAATTATATGATGTCTCAATGACTAATGAATTTGATCACCCACAGAAGATTCAAAAATAGTGGGACAGCAGACTGGAGTTTACAGAATGGGGACTGTGAAGAGTGTGCTCTCATCCTCTCAGTACCAAAGGAGAGAATAAAGGGACTGAAAACAGGCCACTGATAAATTGAGGGGCAAACTTTTTATTTGTGATCATTTACAGTAGAGTATCTGAAGAAAATCAGTCTGTTAAAAAAAATGGTGACAGTTGTGGATGAAACTGGATGGCAAACATAATGGCACTTCCAATGCAGAAGGTAAATATTTATCAGACTTCTTTCAGATATGTATTTACATCAAGAGAACTAAGTTAGATTGATTAAGATACTAGCCGTTGTACTCTATAGCCTTTGGTATACAGGAGTGGTAGAAGTTTCTAGGACTATGAATTATCTTAGAACAATAATAATGTCAAAATAATTAACAAATAATACTGCCTTTTCAAACACAGCTCAGCAAAACACAAACTCTGTAATATTTGTAAATCTAGATAGAAGTTTATCTCTTAATCCTATTAAATTAAAAGACTAAATGCATCCCTTCACTACGCTTACCTTTCTGATTAACATTTTGGGGGAAGAGTATCTCCCTGTTCCCATGTGATCCTTGTGCATCACCTGCTCATCTAAACCTTTCTGAACCCATCAAAATGTATTATACTCCTAACATAAATTGCACCATATTCACTCTGTTGGCATCTCTGAGAGCATGCATCTCCTGCTAGGGCAGGAGGATACCATTGCTAGTATGTTTTGCCATTCTGGAGGGCTTTGGCTAGGATGTCATCCCCTTACGATACTTACCAGTACTCACAACTGTACTGGGAATCTGAAATATCTACTGGCATTTCTTAAAGCCCCTTAAAATGTTTATGTGAGAATCCCATCTTTTTTTTTTTTTTAAAACCTGCCACTATAATGTCCAATAACATGCTAGAATCACAGACCTTCAGAAGCCCAAAACAAGAGACAGCCACTGTTTATCTACCATTCATCTATTTATATTTATTTTATTATTTTTAATCAAATTCTTTTCAGGTCAGACACAGGATATTGTCAAGTTCGGTGCATGCAATAATATAATGATTCACCAAGTTAAACTATTACCAAAGGCGAAGGTGCCTCAAAAGTTAAGGCCATACAGAGGTGAGGAACAATCTTCTAATTGTTGACGAGCTCCTGACTAGCCAACTAGTATTTTTAAGCCTGGTAAAGATTTTGTTTAAAAACTCAACAGCTGGAGGAGAAGTGAAAAGTTAAACATAGCATCTGTTGCAATATAGTAGAAAATAAAAAACAGGCTGCTTGCTGTTAGGATGGAGTTGCTGAGCTTGACACTGCCCCAGAAAGTTTTCCCACCTGATTGCATTCACAAGGACTGCATCACTCAGGACTTGTTATGCCTGCAAACAAAATTGAGAAGTAAGGAAACTCTTTATTTGTCTTCCCTGTTTAAGTAGTGACAGTTTTCTGGCTGGTTCCACATCCCACCTACCAAACTTACAGCAAGGACTTTCTCTTTTCCAAGACAAAACTTTGGGAAAGAGGTAGGTATAGAACAATTCTTTCCTAGAATGAGCCTGTTTATGCTTACTTGGCAATAGATGAACTTTACTGGGCTGAGAACTAGTGCCAGTCTAGCTGCTCCTTATAAACACAGTCTTAATGCTTGGCAGAAGGTAAACAAAAAAAGAATCCCAAGCAAACAAAACCACAGTTCAAGTGTTTATGAAAGTGTTCCAAAATGTAAACCAAATTTGCAGTCAGTAAGAGGAGGTTGCTATCCAAAGACTGCTGTACTGTAAAATAAGTCTCTAGGAGTTGGGATCTGTTCCAATATGGTGTAAAATCAGCATGAGAAAGAGGCAACTTGCAGGGACTGCAGTGATTTCAGAGGGGGTTGAGAGTCTGCTCCTATAAGAGAAGGGACCAGAAAAGCTGTGGTTTTAGGTCTGTCTGGCACAGCTCCAAGTGAGGTGCTAGGTTTGCATCATAATTATCTAGTGTCAGTATCTAATAAAAACAACTAGTGGCCTTAAGTAATTTCTTAATAGTAAAATAAAACAACCTTTCCTGCAGGGCTTTGTGTGTCACAGGGGAGAAAACCAAAACCCAACCAACCAACTAGTAAATGTTGTATTGGGCAGTTACAAGGGAGCTTGTGCAGCCACCAGCAGCTGTGCAGACAGCAGAGCAACACTTGTCTCTGGACTGGTTCTCAGTGCTGTGGAGCCAGAGAGCAGTAATCAACTCAGGTCCACTGCTGAACCCTGGCTGGCTCCAGGAGTACATGTGGCACACAGGTCTGGTGATAAACTCTTCCACAGCAGGGAGAAAGACAAGGCAGACTTGCACCCTCACTGCCCAGTGCCCCCTCAATCCAAGGATGCAACGACACCTCGGCTGGCCCTGTGGAGGGAGAGCCAGCTAAACTCTTACAGAGCATATTGGTCCTGCTCTTGCCTTTGCCAATTGGTCTTTGCCTTGCCAAAGAGGCTGTGCTTGACAGCTGATGGCCCTGAAAGCAGGCAGGGGATGTGAGTGTAGCTGGCTTCTGGCACAGTGAGTACACAGCCCTAGAAATCTGCCCCAGGATACCTTTGAGTTTTCTCCTGTGGGACTCCAACCACCACTAAGTTAAACTCAATAGCCAGCACTTGGCAACAGTTCACATGCAGATGATCATAAGAAAATATATTTATCTAGTATTTCTAGTCAGCATGCATAGATCTGTCTCTTAAGGCAACAGGTTACTTAAAAGTAGTTATTTTGTAATGGCTTCTCTGCAGTATCTTGTGTCCTGGCCCATCCAGGACTTCTGTTCCTGTATCAGGGCAGCCTTCTGTGTGGCAGCTTCTAGGATTAAACTGACTTTAGTTACTCTGTGTTCTAAGAAGCATTTTTAAGCTCACTGAGCATCTCTGTTTTTATTCAGGCATGCTATGAACTCTGCGCATCCCTGTTTCCACATGTAAAAGATATGCACCGATTCTGGCCCTTCCATGTAGTTTGCAATAAACCTCTAGGACCAGACAAAGACTATTTCAAATTTCTGGAAGGAGGACAGAGGGAATTCAGCTGAACTCCTACCAAAATATGCAGGGAATATTATTCAAGATAGCTAGTCTGTAAGCAGAGCACAGGAAAACTGTCATTGCACTCATCTCTTTAAAAGACACAGGAAGCAATTTGCAGGGATAACCAAGCAGTAACTCTCCCTTGTGCATCAGGATCTCTAAGAACAGAAACTAAGCATCAGCTGTTGGACAAAAAGCATCAGAGAACGAAGCAAGGAGAAAGAAGAGGAAGCGTAATGGCAGTGTAAGGAACAGAAAATAAAGCTGGTGATGAGGGCAGGAAGGAAGACAATCCAAAGAGTTAATGAAGTGGAGGTAACGAAAACAGCGGCAAACAGACATTGCATGAGGTGCTCCATAGCAGACTGACAGAAGTCAGGCTGTTACTTTTGGCTTTGTGGTTCAGAGGGGAAGACATGAACATCACGGTCACATCCAGCCTTCCCTGCCCCCTCCAAAGGTTGTTTTACATGGCACTCTAATTCTCACACCACAGGTACTGGCTTCCCCCCAACTCCACAGCTTTGCTGAGCTTTTCCACCCCACCCCCTGCTTTACCAGGCTGCTGAGACTGCCCAGCCTGTGCTCACTCCTTCCCACGCACACCAGCCTGCCCGGGTCACTGGTACAACTGGGGCGGGCACCTGTAGCAGTGGTTGGTACCAAAAGCAAGGAGATGGCCGGGGAATAGAGTGCAGACTACAGGGGAAGATGGTTTCTCATCTCTCTTACACACTGGTAATTTTTAAGCCCCATCCCTCCCAGTTTGGAGGAAAAAAATGGTAATAGGCTGCAAAAGAATGTTGCTCTAATTCCTGCAATTTGCAGTCAGCAGGGCCAGGAAGCCCTACACTAGCCTACTCACCTATATGGGCTAATCATTTTTGCCGTGTGTGCCATGACCAATCCCCAGGCTAGCAGGGATTGCCTAATGGCTACAGACACAATGAAATCTGAACCACCTGCACCCTGGGGTGGGAATGTATCATTCTTAACCAACCTCAAACTCCCATCATGGTTTATATGTTAATAGTGGACACAGCTCAAGTTAGAAGTATAGGCAATTGGTTTTGAAAAAGCAATGCAAAATCTTGTTTTAATGCAGCAGAACGGCACACCCAAATAAACATGTCAAATTGTCAAAAACCAAACACTGATTAGCAAGCAGAATGAGAGCCTATCTATGTTTACTTGTGCATATAGTCCATGGATTTAACCGGTGCATTAGTAATAATGTAATATACCAAAACGGTTGTTCAAATAACTACAAACCATGGTATTTCCTCAGTCCTTCTCTTTCTTTTCTGGTCTGTTCCCCTCATTCCCACACTCTGTGGTATTTTGTCAGCTACCCCTTTACAGCAGCACTGGCAGAGATGACACCTTGTTCTACAATTCTCCTTTCCTTTCAAGAAAAACATGTTACTCACTCTGCATTCACCACAAATTGTGGGACTGTGAAACATCTTGACTCAGCCAGTTTGATCTAGTTTACTGGTTTAGTTTTTCTTTACCCTTCAGTTTGTGACTGGTGTTGCACTGAGGAACTCCGTTAACTATACTGATTTGAACTAGCTCATATTCACTGTCTTCAGACTATTTGGTCTAAGTCATCTTGTCATAAAGCTTCTAAGAAGGAGAGGAACACCTGAGATTTACCACCCAATGCTATTTTACAAGATTTTTCAAAATTTACGAAAAAGTTAAAAAAAAACTTCAAACCCTCAGTCTTCCAGGTAAATTAATCTGTTCTCCTTCCTTCATGTAAACGTGTTATTACTTCTCCGTGCTCCCCTTTGCTCTTTGGTCTGAAACCCCTCCTAAATCTGAAAATTAATGGACAGGCCTTTCTAAAGCATGAGGAGGCATAATACCACAAAGCATCTGTTCATAAAATGAAATGAGAGAAACAGGCCTAACTTCAATTTAAAAGCACCACATATGTAGCAGTAGAAACAACTGCAGCAGAAAAAATGTTGACATGATAATAGAAGAGCAAATCTATCTGTGCAAGACAGTTTGCATTGCTTCGAGAGGGTGACTGAATACATGGCTTTTTGTGGGGATTAGTATTTGGCATGCAACCAGTGATCCATTATCAAAGGCACTAGCTAGAAATTCTGTATCTTGAGAAAGATGCATCAAATAAATACTGAACCTTGCATCTAGAGAATGTTTCCCATGGAACTTATATATGAGAAGTGAAGTTCTAGATTATATTTAAGATTTAGAGAAATTAACCTACTCGTTTCAGAAAGGCTCCTTTTCTCAGTAATTGTAGGGTGGTCATACCGCTTGCTAGTTAACTGTTGTGTTCCACCAGGCTAATGGACAGATGACTGCTGCCACACTCTGTGTTTAAAGTAGCTTTAAAGACTTTTGAGATCTTTCTGAAGAAAAGTATGAAAAAATAAGATGCTAATAATATACTGATTTACACAAGATGAAGTAAGAGTCAAAGAATAGCGATAGACTTTTGCCCCTTGTGTTCTCCATAGTTATTTTGCTTTTGGAAAGCAGTGATTTAATGTGAATTTGTTACAAGTTCGTATTTCCAAAGGTAAGCACTTAGCTTCTAAAAATCTATTGATGTCATGATTTGACTGTATTAAAGTGTTGCCCTCCAAATAGAACCATCTAATTTTTTACCCCATTTTTTTTTACTTCGAGTAAATCTGAAACTTTTACATGAGGAGGTTGTATCCAACATTCACTTATGTTCATAAAAAAATCTTTATTTTTGCTTTAGCTTTGTTATGTATACAAGAAAAAATACTTTTTTTTTTCCTTTTTTGGGGGGGTCTGTGATCCTTACAACAGGAAAAATAAACTTTTAATACTAATATTTCTGTATCAATATTACCCTTTGACCAATTATTTGGAAGGGAGACTACTTTAAAATGTCATTTTTAATGTTTAATTGTTTTAATATATGCATTTCTGTGAAAACAGAACCTGTGCTCATCTAACAAAATCCTATTATAAAATGCTACAACTGTAAATAGCCAGCACTGAAAATAAACTCAGTTAATGTGTTCTATTATCCTTATGAATGTTCAAACTAATTTGTGTCCCAATAATGCTTACATGCTGAAATTCCACAGAGTTCCCTTATTCTCTCTTGAATGTCTGAGCACACCGAGGGCAGGCTATAGTTCAATTAGCTTTAAATAAATTAACATTAGAGTTATGAATTGAGCATGGAAGCTCCATTCTCCTTGCCCTCTCTTCCCATCCCTCATTTTTAAGTGCCTCATTATAGGTCTCATCTGCTCTTTATGCTCCTTTTCTCTGCTGTGTAGTCTGTATTACACAACAGGACAAAATAACTAAAGATTCTTATGTTAACAGAATTAATTTACAAAAGATTCCTCATAGTAAGAGAAATCAGAAGCTAACATTTTCCTCAATAAATAAAGGGTACTGCACCATCAAAATTATCCATATATATATATATATATGAAACCCTGCTGTGACTTGACAGACTGCATTTTCTCCTCAACTTTTCCAATTTTTGTATAACTTGGTTAGTCTAAAAAAACCAAGGGTGGTTTTTATTCTTTTAAATTATGTAGCTTTCAGGTTCATCTTCTGTATCATAACCAGCTTTCTGTTGTATTCTTGCTTCTTCCACCCTTGTATTCATCTGTTTCTGTCTGGCTAGCTATGACATCTCAAGAGACAATGAAACTCACAGATTCTGACCAACCAGTAAAATTCTGTTCTTCCTTCTTATAAATACGGAGTATCAACAGAACAGTTCAATTCTTATTTAGGAATGAAGTTAGGAATGACTGCTGCACCAGGCAGTCTCTTCCAGTACCCTGTCTTTGACAATGGTAGCCACTATATACTAGAGAAATGCCACAACAGGCAATCTGGGATTGACTCTTCTGGAGTTTTCTTCATAGTAGATTCATGGCCAAGAGGAAGGCCTTTTTCACCTCATCAAAACCATATCCCTTCATACGCAGTAATGCTGAAACTCTGCTTTCACTGTTGATTTTCAACAGAAGAAAAGGCATACGCTCACTGAGAAAAACTCCCAACATACATGCTGCATCTCTGTCCGTGTAGATATTAAGCAGTTCACTTTAAATTTGAACTATTTTATTAAGCATTTTGGTTTTCCTATCAGGAGTTCTAGAAAATTAGGCAAGAAGCAGTGGAAAACTCTGTGGCTTCATAGTCCTTTGAACATGAGAGAGGAATACCTACAACTAATCATAAGCATGTCAGTCTAGAAGAGAGAATAAAAATTTTATCTGGTTGTCGTTTTCTGGTCACTATTACTGCCTAAATAAACGCTGTCTGACTAATGCTGCTCATCTGCACATAGTTTTGGGATGAAGAAAGTTAAGCTTTAAAACAGCTGCTGTTACTGAAAATAGTCTCAATAAAAGGCTAGTATCGGTGAATGCAGTCAGTCTGCCTCTCCAGATTTTATTTAGCACACACACAGTTAAAATATAAGTGGAAAGGAGGTGAGAAATTCCACTGACCTCTCACTATTTTTCATTAGCAGCATTTATAAAACAGTTAGCACTCTGACAGAGCATCTCTCAGCCACTTCTGTTAAACATTCAGAGCTTGAATTCACAGCCCAGTCTTCTGCCAATCTGGAGATACAGCCCACAGCCAGATAGGCCCTGACTCAGTCTGAACCTAAAGCCAGTTGGCTTCCAGTCCAACCACCTTTAGCAGCTGAACCTGCACTGTTTATTCACTTGTGAAGTCTCACCCAAGCAAGGACCTGTGAGATTTAGGCTACTGATAAAGTTAGGCATATGTTATATTGTCCTGCAGAACTGGAAGCTCAGGTCTGCTTTATTAAGCTACCCCTCTCCCTTCCAAATAATTGGTCAAAGGGTAATAATGATACAGAAATATTAGTATTAAAAGTTTCTTTTTCCTGTTGTAAGTATCACAGACCCCAAAGGTTGCTCATCAGGAAAGGTTGGAAGCAGGAGTGGAATGTTGAAAATATTGGCTTAAGCAAAGAAAATGTCGCTGCATCACTCCTCTCATACTCATGGCAAGGTTAAATGTTCTTTGTCAAAATCTAAACACACAAATAAAGCATACTAATTTATCACTTGTGCTTCTCATGCTCTTCAGAGTTATTTTTAACGAAATGCTGTTGAATTTGTTGGGAAACAGTGACCTAGCTCAAAGTGTATCAGACTGTCTCTCTAACAAAGTACCAGATGCCTTTTGCACACAAAGTTCTTTACACAGTCAAGTGTAACCAACTAGAATAGAAAGCTCTCCTCTCAATTTCACTGAGTGTAAGAGGTGACATAAAAACCCCACAGCTACTTTCAGAGCAACACTCTGAGCCCTTCAGCCTACAAATGTTGCAAATGTTTCTCTGTGGCAAATTCAGCTTTAAATAAAAGTTATTCTAATATTAACTTAAAAATGTGAAAACAATTAAGTTTTGCATATTATCAGCAGTTACTGGTTGTTTTGAATGTCATGTGCAGGAAAAGCTATGCTGCGGTATTTCCCCTATTTCTTCTTTACTTACTGAAGTCCGAAGTTTCTCATAAAAGGCAAACCCCAATGTTTTCAATGACCTTGTGGGCACACACATTTCCTGAGGAATTTGTGACCACTGATGCTGTGTGCAAGTGGCCAGAAATCTCCAGGAAATGCTGTCATAAGTAATCTTCTATATTTAATCTTAGAGCTTTAAAAAAAATGATCATAGCTTCCAGTGGCATAATATTGGACACAGCTAATTTTTGTTTGTTTCTACTGGGTATCACCAAAGCTTTTTTGTACAAGAGTCCCAGATTGCAAAGATCACTCAGTAGCACATAAAGGCAGACAAGTAATACTACAGGGACATTCACCCATTCTATGCCCCAAAGTCTGGGATATGGTGTTCACACAGCTCTTCCAGACAGGCAGCAGCAACTGAAGCCCAATACACCCTGCTCTGAACTCTGTTTTGTAACACCCCAGTTGTTCCTCTTCTGATCTGTCTCCAGACTAACATACACCACCACCTGCTAAGATCAGCATGCAGGACTCTTCTTCATTAAGGCAGCCATCCAGACCCTGTAAACATCCATTACCATAAAGACCTAGGAGCAGGAGTCATTCTAATGCATAGCATGCTTCAGAGGTAAACAAGGGGCTGGGGAGGGGAAGGGACTGGAAATGTGAGCCAAACTGAACAATGTCTTGGAAGAAAGTAGAAGTGTTCAGAAAGTAACTGAGGTGATTTCTACAGCTGAGATAACAGCTGAATTTCTAATGAGAGCAAAAGAACTGTGTGTAAAAATCTGTATAAACACAGACTGAACATTATCTTCAACACAACTTGTGCCACAGGTGAGTTAACAGGAAACTAAACTATTTAGTAGCTGAAGGCTGTATCCTCCTACCGTGGAGGCTGGCACTCTAAAATATCAGGGCTGCCATTTTGTTTGAACTGCATTTCACATAGTTCTGCAGTCAGCAAACATGAGATCTTAAGGATTCCTTCCCTTCTGAGAGGGAGAGAGAAGGATCTTCCTCCCTCTTCTCTAAAGACAGGAGCTGGAAACAGAGTTGAAAGGAGAAAAGGAAAGCAAAGGAGCACTACTGCCGACAAGAGATATTCCACCCTCCAAAATACTGCCACTATTTTGTGCATGCAGAATGGCAGAGATAGCCCACTGACCTGTTGCTTCTCCCAGCTGAAGGCAGCAGCAGAAGGTCACCTCCCACTATTTAGCTGTAGGAACATTCAGAAAGCAGTGCAAAGCATATGTGACTGCTCAGGGGTGAAAAGAGTGATAAAGAACCAGAGATGGGAGTGTGAAGAGGGTCAAAGAAATGAATATGATGAAACTATCAAGGCAGAAGGTTAAAGGAAAGGGAAAATCCACTGAGAAAGGAGGATGAAATGAAAAAAGTGCTGAGGAGTTAATGAGAGTGTGTGACCTGGGTGAAAACATGCTGTGGAAGCATGTATGAGTTCACCCGAGGGACCCCTCAAAAGACTATGGGAATTAATTGTTTTTCATGATACTAATATACAAACGCTCCAAAGCAAGACAGCTCACTCAACTCCAAATGTCAGATAAAAGATGATCTGTTAATCTCAACATTTTCCCTTAAAAATGGACTTTCATGCATTGAATCACGGTCAGTTTGGTTAGATGAAAACCTCTTTAGTGCTATAAAATAAGTCAAGAGAAATCTTTGCATACCCTCCCAATATATTGAGCAAGGTTCCTATCTGAGCCCTTACTTTGGATGTCATTCTGTGTGAAGGAAGTTTGTAAATGGTAAGGCTTTATTTACCGCTCCACCATTTTCTGATAGTTGATTTCTCAGTCTTACATTTCTAAGGTAACTGCCCTGTGATGCAAAGTCCAATTACGTGACTTACTGTTTTTTCAGTAATCACGACATCACACCTTTAAAAATGCATCTTTCCAGGCTGTGGATGTTTTGCAACCAGAACCCTTTGAAAAGACCTGTTAGTAACGGATTAAAGAAGACTCACTCACGGAGCCACCAATAGAAGCAGTGCTTTGTCATACACCCCGCTAAAGGTTTCTAGTTTTCCCCCTTCATCTGAGTTTTCCTCTCACATCTTCATCTCCTCATATTGATTTGAGGTGCTGAAAAAAATTACTATCCCAGGTGCACCAGTCCTTTCTCTGGTATTTTGCCCAACAGATCTGACAGTAAGTTTTTTATTAACAATGCTAAATTGTGTGTTCTTGGAATTTGCAGTGAAAAGCAAAAATTACTAATGAGTTATAAGCACAGGCAATAGACCAACATACCAGTGTCCTCCAAATGACAGTTTACTCTCATGATGGAGTTTAAAGAGGACTGTGAAGAATCATTCCTCAAAGGCAAACTCTCACACACACTTACACAAAAGTGGGGGGTTTTGTTGTTATTTTTAAATACATAATTGCATGTTCCAGGGCAACTTTTTATCAGTATTTCATCTCAAGTAAGCACTTTTCTCTAGGGCAAGAGGTCATGGTGAAAGATGACAAAGATATAAACAGATTCTTGGTCTGTCATTCCCATAGGACAGCTGTAAGAAAGGGAGGTGGCGTGTCTGTGGGTGCGCGCCCGGGGCCTGCGGGGGGCGCCCGGGACGTTTGGGGCACTTTCTCCTGTAGAGGGGAGAGCGCAGACCGGGGCCCGGGGAGCCCAGCCCTGGACCGTAGGGAACTCGCTCACCTCGCTTTAGACCCCGGCCTCCAGGTGTGCCCGCTTGCTGCCGTTTGGGGGTGACCCGCGGTGCCCTGCCGTGCGTGGGGGGCTGCCCAGCATCTCCTCCCTGTGCGACGCCAAGCCTGATCCCTATCTGACCGACTCTTTCTCTGCTCGGGATGCCTCTCGCCTCCTCGCCAGCGCCGGGGTGGAAGGAGCAAGGAGAGGCCACCCGCCTGCCTGGTGGCTGTGAGGTGTCAGCACAGGGCACCTTTGCCGTGCAGGCTTTGTATCTGCAGCCTTGCGTGCGCCTTACTGACTGCAGAGGAGGGTCCAGCTAAAGGGGTGAGGCCCACTGCCTCTTGAAGAAGTTTCTGTTCAGCTACAGCGGGTGCTAACGACCAGCGTAGGCATCTTGTTCACAGCAGAGATTGTTTCGGGTGACTGACTTGAGATTCATGTCCCGTAGAGAAAACCCGGCTTCTTGCTGTGGTGCCATACCTTGCCCTTGTGGTTTGCACTGTATATGGTTGCTCGGGTGTCTGGCTCTTACTGGAGGAGCTCCAGGCTCACCAGGGGCAGTGGAAGTCGTGAATGTGCTCAGGGTTGTCTCATACTGTGTTTTGGTGCTTCCCACCCATGAGTTAATGCGATGCTAATGTTGAGGCAGACAAAGAAAAGTGAGGCGACTGAGAATGTAAGGTGCAAAAGTAATGCAGCGAACACGTTGTGCTTGTGTTCTTAAAGTTGTTTGGCAGGTAACAGTAGGAGTCCATATTCAAGCAGCTCAGATGAAAAGGGTAAGACTTAAACTGTGAACTCCTTGTAATAAGAACTGTATGTATGTTGTGTTTTGTACAATGTCAGTCACAATGTCAGTTCAGGATCTGGACCCACTGAGCTGACTCTTCCATGATGTATGGTGGCAAGACATCCAGATTAAAATGCCTCATTTTCAGGTATTGGGAATTTTATGAATGAAGAAAGCCAAAAAGGTCTTCAGGTGGCAGCTGATTTTCACAAGAGTAGTTCTGATAGTGAAAAAATTTTCAACTATTGTGATAAAGTTCTCTTATTGCCACACTGTGGTTTTGGTTTGTGTTTGGGGGTTTTGTTGTTGTGGTGGGGTTTTTAAAATTTTATTTGATGGGAATTTTGTATTGTGTGATACATCGGGGGTTCAGTTTCTTGTTAAAGTCATTGGTAATAGCGGGCATTAAGATGTTACATTTCTATAGGGGTTTTTTGTGTCAGTTTTCTATGGACTGACAGAGTAAAAAGTCTGGTAGTTCTGAGCAGCATTTTACGGACTTTCAGTGGTTCAAAAACCTGTTGCGTTAAAGCTCGTCAGTGGCTTCTGGTCTGTATTTCGTTATTCTGAAACAAATCTAAAGCAGCTCCACTGCCTAAAGCCAATGTGCATGAATAAACTGAGCGACCAGTATTCATCTAGCGACCCTGAGTCATTTGTATGACCAGCAGTTGGGAAGATTATTTGCGATCTCCGTAATTAAGGGTATCATCAATTTACTATAGATTTTACTTTCCCAGTGTTGCCGTCCCCCATTCGAATTGCTATAGCTAAAAATGATTCGAGAATTTGTATAAAATGTGTTAGAAGAATTTTGAAGTAGTGATCTGTATAGCGGCTAGTGTAGAAGCCTGTTTGCCATGCCTTTTGAGAGTCCAGTGTCACCTATTGAGGTAACTGTAATCATGCATGCGTTGGCATCTAGCCCACTCCATGTTAGTAACTGTCATTTTATTTCATTTGGTTTCTCTTTTCCTGCCTGGGTCAGTTCCTATCTTGTGAGACAAGCTAGTTTATCTAGTTGAGCCTGTTTAGTTTGTTTCTTCTGTTTATGCAGCAAAGGACCAGAAAAGGAGGGAAAACCAGCAGTAGGTATTGTGATGTTAAATTTACAAGAACTGTGAAGAGGAAGCTCCACCGCCAGGGTGGTAACAGAAACATTAATTCTGTTTTGTTTGACAAGCCTTTAGGTTGTTACTAACCACAGAGCTCTTCAGTGAAAGGTTAACACTTTGTATTATGTGTGGTTTCAGATATACTAGCCCTAGGATTGTGTTGGTTTTGGCTTCTCTGTCTAATTTTACATTTGTAAAATAAAGTTTAAAAAAAAAAATGCTTGCCTGTGGTGATGAGGAATTATGCAACTGTGCCTTATGCAAACTTCCACACTAAATAAAATCAGATACATATACCTGGAGCACTTAAGTTGTACAACAGTTTATGCAGTTTTGCAGTAGCATTCTTGTGACAACACAAGAATAATCATGTAGGAGAACAAAGGCCTCAGAGCCTTCATTATTCTTTTTTCCATAATTATCAAGAGTCTCTTAATCCTTGAACAGGCATAACATCTGCATTTTTTTGACAGTTTGATTGCTTCTATAGTACCTTTGTACTAGAAAAAACTTAAATGTTAAATTTAATCTAATTCAAGTTGCAGAAGGGAGCGAGAATCATCCTAGAAGTGGTGTTACAAGAAAGAAATCTGAAAAACCACACACTTGTATAAACTTGTCTATACATGCCATAAACTTCTGTCAGACTCAATTAAAATAAACCCTTTCAAATATCTAAACCAAAAATTTGTTGCTGTCTTGTGAATGGATGACTTTATGCTTTTTCCTCTCTTGGTATGTTATACAGATCATGATGACAATTTTAGCTGTAAATTGGTTATATTTCAGAATTTCCTTATTACATATAGAGATTTGATACTTTTAAGTATTTGCACATTTGGTACCAGTAGTGGGAAAGTATTGTGGAGATCTCTGATTGTCTGAGATGTCAGCAATTTATAAAATGAGAACACTTGGGCTGTAACAGAAACCTAACCTGAAAAACTTGGAAAAATCAAGGAATGAAAAATTACAGTGGAAAATGTAGCTGTAGAACCCCAAACTCCTTAATCTGTATAGTGATGTAATATCAACAGAACAGTTTTATGTTCCATCGTAAATTAAATACTGTTTTTGAAGATGGGAGCTTTTCTTCTTCTTCTCATGATGTCACTGTAGGGTGGAGGATAAAGCTCACTGTTTTAACAGCACATTTTGCAAGAGGCTTTTTTTGCCACTGGCAACCCTGAAGCTTCAGTCATCTCCAGAAGAATGGGTGACAGCCTGAAACAATTCTTCCAGGAATTCTCTGAACTAGAACATCAGTAATTGGATTCTATGGAAGAAACTTAGTGTCATGAAGGATGAAGAAAAATTGTCATTGATTTAGAAGATTTTGCTTATACGAGAAGTATAGATACAAATGCTGTTCCTACTTTTAACACATTACACTTTTTAATGGTTTATAGATGAAGTGACATGCACAAGGCAGTTCTGAACTTCTGTCAAGGCAATCACTGAACTAAACTAAGGCTATAGTGCTGAAAATGTAGTTATTTAACTTTATTAGAGCAGGTAATCTCGGCGAAATGATGTCAAAAGGAGTGCTCTGCTACTGAAATTCAGCATAAAAATAGGCTTTTGCAAGGGCAGAGCCAAAGAGTGCACAGAATTTTGGGTTTTTCGTTAAACACTTTGATTCTGCCATTACTTTTATTAAAGGATGCTACAACATCTGTTACAGCAGACCCTAAATGACCATGGTGTTTTGAAAATACTGAAATTCAAAGCGGATACAATGCATGTTTTTGCAAATATATCTGAAGTTTTTCCTCTAGACTCACCCACAGATCTGGGAAGTAAGCCTTCATTAGAGACAAATTTATATAAAGTTAAGGGGTGTGTACACTCTGCAGAGCAGCTCTGTGCCTCCTTGCGGCTTCCAGTTGCAGGTATATGCGTGGTTCTCTCATGCGGCTGAATGAAATCAGGGTACAGCCTTGCAGGGGGAGGGATGCAAAACCAGGAAGTGGCAATTATTTACCTGTGTATCTTTTTGTACAGAAGGTAGTTTCTGTGCTGTACATACATTCACTGTTTACAGTCGGCTTTAATTTTGTGTTTAGGTGAGTAACTATACCACTGAGTGAGGTAAGGAAATCAAATGCCAATACTTCCGTCAACTTATTGTGAATGTATTTCTAGGCCCTGTACACTATAAACAATGAGCCCTACAGCATGACTGGTTTTTACTCTTATGCCAGGATATTTATATAGCTAATCTCCCTATTCTATCTGTATTCCTAAAACTTGTTAAAATTAAAAAAAAAAATCAAATAATCCAATTACAAATTTTTATGAAGTTTTCTGTAGTTTAGAGGTGGTCCACTTTTTCCATTTGTGGATCCATACAAAACTTGTAGTGGGAGTAATCTATGTAGCAGAAGCCTTGCTTTTCTTGGTCATGCTGACAATGGGCACTTGCAAACTATGTTTTCTCAGGCTGAAATTCACTGCTATAGGTTATAGGAACAAGGGTGTGTTACAGTTCCTTTGCTGTTGAAATGGAAATTGAGTACACCAAAGAGGGAAGATGTGTTGCTATAAATGTAGAGTGTAGATTACAAGACTCATTATCTATGCTAGGAAACTGTTAGTGGTTGTGAGGTATAAATTCTGCCTGCTGGTTTAGTCTGTAGTGACAACAAGTTTCTATGTTAGAAATCACAGAATCGTCTAGGTTGGAAAAGACCTTGAAGATCATCCAGTCCAACCATTTACCTAACATTGACAGTTCCCAACTACACCATATGCCTCACCGTTATGTTGAAATATGTAATATGTGACAGGAACCGCATAAAGATAATGGTCAAGCCCCAGAGAAATAACTTGCGGACTTCTTTTATGTTCCTGACTGCTTGCAGACCACAGCACTGGCCAGTAAAACCTGGGAGTTTTATGAGTCCATTCTTTGGTTGTGAGTGAAAATATTCATATATACATATGTAGCTATGAAAACATAATCCCTCCCTATCAATCTGATACAGGAAGCCAGTGAAGTGATCTTTCCAAAATGCCACTTTCTTGATTTGTTTGTTGTGTTTTCAACCAGAAATATCACTTTCTAGAAAACTGGTAAATATTGCTTAACATTTTGAATTTCCAGACTGTCTTAACTGTAACTCTGACCACAGACCTCTTCCCAGCTCTGTGTTGCTTGACCTATATGGTACTTCAGAATACAATATGACTTGTATAGTGTCTCTGTAGCTTGAATTGAATGTGAACAGGAAGATTTTAGTGATGAAAGATAATGAAAATACAACAAAGTGCTTTAGGCCTGTCTGAGGAGGACAGAAAACAGAATTTGGATGACAGAAAACAATTTGGAGGCAAGTTAATTATCTAAACTCATATAATACCAGGCATTGAACATATTTCTATGTAAGATGCTGGTGGTGGTATGTGTATTTTTTTTCCTCACATGTTTTTGGTTTTTTTGTGTATGAAATTTCTGTTTGATTGTAGATCTGCGCTTTTTGGGGAAAATTCACATCTCTTCCTCCAAAATGCTGAATAAACAAATAAAGGAAATAAGTTACTGAGACCTAGGTTTCTAAAAGGACTTAGAAATGCTTCAGAATATACATGTATAGTGGTACCTACAGCTAAGCAGGTGTCTAAATAATTCCAGAATCAGGCTTAAGAAAGAGGGCAGAGCCAGAATCTGTAACCTGATCCCAGACTCTTTCTTCAGGAGCTCTCGAATGTTGGACTTGGAGCTACTGATACCTTTCTGCCCTCTTCCCTCTGGTCACTGACCATGCTGGGCACCATATGTTTCAGAGATGTGTTGGTTCCTACTGAAGTCTGAGGGATCAGCCCTAAGGAAGGGTTGAACAAAGGAAACAGCATAGGTCTGGCCAGTACCTGCTAAATCGAATTTGCAGCTTTTACAGGCAGGAAGTCACACTTGGATAGGCCATGTGGTATATGTACTTACAGGTCTTTTTGTGGTGTTTTTCCTTGGTTCCGAAATATTTTATACATGGAAAAAGATCATTTTTAGTTGAGTTTATTGTAGTTTAGTTTCACTGAATTATTGTGTGCCTCTTGTTTTGCAAAGGTTAAAATTTTGAGCCAACATGCCAACCTTCTATATAAATTGTGTCAGGAAATTTTACATAATTGATATTAAGAAAAATGCTTGATGATTTCAGGTAATGTACAGGTCTGTAAAGCTGTTATGAACACAACACTGTTGTGGCAATTATTGCAGAGGGGTGGATACTGATTTACATGTTTAGTGGAAGGAAAGATTACTAAAAATAATGATGGAAAGCTTTAGTGAAGTTTGGTATTTACTATGTGTATTCTGTAGTAGTTACTAAGTAGTTATCTGATGGTCTCCAAGAAGAAAACCTTTCCGTGAGTTTCATCAACTTCTGTAGCAGTATAGTGCATTAACTATATATGTATGTATGCATGTATGTATCTCAAGCTGTCTGGCTTGAAGGAGGAAGGATTTTACATGTGAGCAGAGTTTAGTTAAACATCCAGTCCTTGTCCTAAGTTTTCAAGCAGACTGCTCTCACTGCCTCTGCATTTCAGAATTTCTATGAAAGCTGTTGCAGAATAAAAACCCTGACTCTGGAACATTTAATAGAGAATGGAAGTAATTTTTATGTTACAGATTAGAAAAGTGCTATATCTTTGGACACATCTAGCTGTCAAATGTTGTTGCTAAAACAGTATTTTCCATGTTGTTGAAACTTGTCAGATATAGTTTATATTTTCCATGTTCACCAACAGTCCTTTAGAGTTTTGTTGTAACTTTTTCCTTTAACTCTCTTCATTCAGCAAAGGGAGTAGCATATCAGGTAGTTTTGTTCTCTGTCTAGTCACGCTCTGATTCGGGCTCTTGTGTCCTAGCACCATCTGCGAATACTCTAGGAGATGTTTCAGACCAGGTTTTGATGACAGTTATTTGAGATTTCAATAAAAGATTTTAAAGATATCTTTTCAATAATAGTATTCGAACTTGACTCAAGCCCTCTGCAATAATGTCCTTCTAAAGTCACATTTCAGTCATCCTTTTAATGTATTGCTTTTTTGTAATGGTTGTTGGGGTTTCCTCCTCGTTCTCCCTCACTTTCTCCTAAGAAATTTGTCTGGGGTGTGTCAGAATCCAGCTAGGACCTCCTAGTGCTGGAGGGATGCCGCCTGTATCCTCGCTTGCACACTGGCAGGGCATGGAGTGAGACAGCGCTGTGGTGGCTGGGGGCTGTGAGGCATGAGGGAGTTCTCCCCCCAGTCACGAGACCCTTACAGAGGGGGTCCAGCGTATGGGATTTGCTGCCTGACCTGCTGCCTGAGGCCTCTGCCCTGGCCCACACAAAATGGTGGTGGTCACAGTGCATCTCAGGAGTTTGTGCGACACCAAGGAGTGTAATGGGACAGGAGTCTTCTAATTCCATCAATATCTATAACAAGTGTTGGGTTTTTTTTTTTTCCCACACAAATTTGGTCTGTATGCACTGACATATTCTGGGCTCTCCATTTGCATGACCCACAGGCATAGCTGTGTCAGACTGGCATGTTCCTTCCCTCTTGGACTGTCCACAGGTGAGGTCTTAGAGCATGCTGTATCTTTAGAGTGCATGGAAGTGTCAAGGAAAGATCACTTCGCTGCTTTTTTGGTTTCTGAGTCTCAATTGCTTCAGGGAACAAAATGAACCCTAGGATAAATAACAGAATCTGCCATGTGGTAGAAGTTGCTGGCAAGCTGTTCGCCAAAAAGAGTGGCAACACAGCCCAGAGTTGTCCTGTAGCTTTGTGTTCAGAGCCTGCTCCTCCCTTCGGGCAGCTCTTCTGATACTGATGCCCTGACTGATGCTACTCTGCAGGTAACTGTTCTGTCAAATGGCCTGCCCAGAACAACGGCGTATTTCTGTACCACTGCTGGCAAAGCACAGCTATTTGTGTGTTTGGAAAAGTCCTGTGCCGGGGGCTGGTGTGTGTGTGATGCTGCTGGCTTGACCTGGGAAACTTCGGTGGGTTCTGTACGTGCCAGTGCTTCTTTGCTGTTAGCAGCATGAGTTGTGTGTTGCTTATTTCCACGCTGAAATAAATTTAATTCTTTTGGATCATTCTCTTACCAGACAGTTTAAAAGACAGCTTTCCAATCTGTAATTCTGTCTTGAACAGTATCATCATGCTTTCAAGGTGTCTTTTAAATGCTTTCAGGTTGTGCCTAGCCTGCAAGTTTGCAAGCTCCTGCATCAGTTTGAGATCTGAATTTCTTGCTGTTTCTGTTACTCGGTATTTCTTCCTAAAGATGGAAAACCTGGAGCAAGAGTTTTTTTAATGTTTTTTCCTTTATGTTTTAAAGGGAATGAGAATAAACTTTTAAAGCAGAGAACAGATTTAAGAAAAAAGTATGTTGTTGCTGTTCTTATCAACTTAGTGACGATGCCACGGAAAGTGAAACATTGCTTTTTTAAACCTCTTTTAATACATAAGGAAGGCTTGACAGGGACTTTTAAAAAATGAAACACTGTAATAGTCTATCTAAATTATTTTTGGTGAACTCTTTTTAGAAGCAAAAGAGGAATGAGCTTCCAGAGTCTCAGCTCTTAAAGAGGTGCCATTACTGAATATTTAAGTTGTTTCTGTCCAGAGGTTTACGTTACACAGTAAAAATCCCTTTATCCTCTTTCTGTTGCTTATGTTTTGCTTCACTGGTGTGTGTGGTATCAACATTTTAGTAGTTTCTCCTGACTCAGTGTTTCTAGGAAAGCAGAATAGATAAGTTTTGAAAGTCTGATAGGAAAAATAAAATTAAGAAAAAATTAACAAGTCTTCTGTATTTGTCATGGGTGCAAAAACTGAGACAAACGTAGTTTGGTTTCCTTTGGGGGTTGCCTCTGCAAGTGGAACTGTTGTTCCTTTCACTTCAAAATGTTGGTGATATACGGGATATTTATTTGTTTTTCATGCTTCTAGCTGAGTTGCTTGCCTCTTGAGGTTTATAAAGAGAAGCCTGTTGCTTTCTTTTCTGTTCTATCATCCATTGCAGGCAGTTCAGCTCACCCTTTATATGCCCAGAGGTTTCAGATTTTTTTATATTGCTGAATTTATTGGGAACATAGAATTATAATGTATTAGCTAACCTTTAAAAGTACCATGTTGCTGTTTATCCATGGTTTGAGAAGTAAATGGACATTTAAGGGTCACAGCCTGTTTTCATCATTCAGGAGACTAACCTTACTTCTCATTGGGAAATAATATTCAAAATTCAGACTTATTCAGGAAGTACTTTGGTTTTACTTTAAAGTAGCTAGTGACAAGTTTGGGCCGTGTTCTGGCTTAATACCTAAATGTTCAGTTTGTGCCTGTTGAAGTCAATTGTTGTAGAACTACACAAATCTAGCATCAGCATCTGACCGTTTATTTACTTATTTTTAATCAGCTAAATCTTACTTCGCTAAAATATATTTCAATTCCTCTTGAAATCAACACCTGATGTGTCTACATCAAATTATGTTATCTTGCATAAAAAATTTCCAATTCTGTCTGAAATTAGACTGTGAGAATCTGGAAGCAGAAACCATCTCTTTTTGCACATCAGGAAAAGGTATTTTAGCTTATGGGCAGACAAATTATTATTTTTGTTCTTGTTTTAGAAGTGTAAAGTTTACATGTGCATGTATCTTCCTTTGCTTATTCTGAAACTGATGTGGCGTCTGTACCACAGAATAAGAACACTGCTAACAATTATGTTGTTTGGAAAGGTAGTGTGTGCCCTTTCTTTTGGGGTTGTGTGTGGAGAGGCTATGTATTTCTGTCCCATCACTTTTTAATCACTGTATTCTTACAGCATTTTAACCCTATCTTTGTACTGTAGTTTCCTGAATGAAATCAACTGAGAAGCATTGGTGTAGGCAATAGCAATCTGAAAATTTTATAAAGACTGGAAAACTAAAGTTTGCTGCCTTTCATTTTGTTTCTCAGCTCCAGAAGAAAAGGATACAATTAAAGGACAGTATGAAAAACTCATGGATGCTTATGGCTGCTTAGGAGAGCTTCAGCTTAAATGTGGTAAGTGACCATCTGTATGGCTGAGACTATAAAATACCTAGACAGTGCTAAAAGACAACAACAAGTGGCTAAAGCTGTCTAATTCCTTAACTTGTGGAAGCTAATTGCACCTTGTTATGTACAATCTGGAAAAGATCTCTTTCTTTTTCTGTGCTGTGCCAAAAGCATATCACTAAATGATAGTCTAAGAATTTTGGATTTTTTATTGCTTTTATTTTGTCTAACATTCCTAGCTGCCTGAAGATAATTACCTTTTTTTTCCCCTATCACATTTGTCCAAGGCAAGCTATGGTTTCTTGCTTTTTTTTGAAGGATCATGTTTAAACACTGATTAATCATGGTCATCTGAGCCTGTAGTGCTACTGATTGCTATAATGCCCAGTTGCCTTTAATTGGGTAATTCAGATGGATAAGGATTTGCAGAAACAGGCCTTTAACTTCAACTAATATAGTAAGGAATATTTATTGTCATTGCTGTAGATTTCTGTACAGTTTGGGAATCTTGATTTAGCAAAGGACTTGCTATTACACTGCCTCCAGGAATGTTAATGGAAATAGCATGTTTAAGGAAGAGAACTGTAGTCATTGATTTGAAGGTAATAGTACCTTACACAGCAGGCTTCAAATTCACTGATGAAAAAGATGCATTAAAACAAAAAGCACAATATGGCTTGTTCCCCTGGTGGTCTTACAGTAAGCTTTAATTTTGACTTGAATGTATGACAAGACTTTTCCATATAACTTGATGCTTGGTCAGGGAATCCACCAAAGGCAGTGGTAATGTAAGCACTGGTCTATTTAGACCAGTAGATATAAGTGTGCAATTTTATGGCTTGAGTAATATGACTTCAGATTGATCTGAAGAGATGACTGCAATCTGAAAGATTTCCGTGTCATAATTTAAAACTGTGGGCCTATCTAGTCTTTTAAAATGAATGTCAGGTTTTTGTTTGTTTTTTTTCTTGTGGAATTAATTAGGCATTTCTATGGAGATTAATATCAACTTGTTAATGTAATTAAAAAAGGAGGGCTTGTGATTAGTTTTTCTTGGCACTTGGACCTGTTTTTCTTCATAGGAGTCTAATGAATCTGTTGTACTAGTAAAGGAATGTAGCTATTGAATTTAAGCTCTTCAAGCTACAGATGAGGGTAGTTTCTTGTATGTGATGGGAACTAAATTAATTTGGTTTTAGCCTTCATATTAAAAGGTGAATGATTTCAAATGGGGTGTGAAATATTCTCAGCCTTATTTTTTCTCATTTCTCCTTTTATTTCTGTGTTTCCCATGTCCTTATTTCTATTTGAACAACACCTGCTTAACTTTAGTGCCCTTAAAGCATGAGGTTTTTCCTCTCTGAGCTTTGTCACTGTACTTCTGTCTTGTTCTATCATTACAAGTCCTGGTACAGGACTTCCTTTGGAAGGGATTGTTAAAAATTTTATTGGTAATTGGATAAAAAAGTTAACTACTGGGGGCAAACTTCTAATTGTGATTGACTGAAAATTCAGGAGGGTCATGCTGTAATGGTAAGCAAACATTTTCTGTTGCTGAACATGTTTAAAAAGCAAAGATGGTCACGTGCCTGCTGTCTCACCCTTCAGGAGGTAGCCCAGGTTTATTTCACAGCCTCAGACCTTACATATAAATAAGTTCCATCCCTTTAGCTGTTGCTTACATAAAAGATTTAACACTAGAAAGAAATGCAATGTAACTTTTTTTTTTCTTTTTCATACAATGTATTTTAGCAGCTGCAAAGAAGGGCGTAATTGGCCAGCTCTTCACTGAGCATCTGTGATCACATAGACTTTGTTCAGGAGTATCAGTATTTTTTTCTTTCTGCAGACCATAAGTACTAAATTAACTGAAAATATTTGTGAAAGTGCATTCCACTGGGATATTAAAAGAGTATATTTATAGAGCAGAAGGGGAGACTTTTTTTCAAGACATGAAAGATGTCTCTGAGCACTTTAATTAATGTGTAAATATCACTTCTTAGGAATCCAAATAAATCACATTGTATGTCTGCCAGAGTAGATAGTGCTTTTCACAAGAAAGCAGACAAAATATGTGAAACTGACTCACAAAGTTAAATGTTTCCCACCAGTAATAACCTTCACTTCTATGTACTTATGTCTGTTAACATGACTCACTAAGTTCTTCTGCTTTCTTTTGTGAGATGGATGGCAACAGAATGAATTGTACAGTGTTTCTGAGCTGTATCTCAGCCAAGACTTTACTGCCAAAGAAGATCTAGCAGTGGCAAGTACATCTTAAGCAGACTGTTAAAAGAGCTGGCTTTGCAGTGTTTAGTTTAGACACTGAAGTCAGGGAGGGGTCCATATATAAGGTATTATTTAGAAACCATCACCACGTAGGTTGTTTAGTTTAATATAGCTGCTGTATTTGGGGAGGCATAATTAATTAATTTGACTGTGTATACGTTCTCACTCTTGTACATACACAATGTGTAGTTGAAAGGAAGAAGTTTCAAAGGCAAAAAGGATAACTAAGTACCTGTTTTCTGTTCCTTTAGAACATTTTCTAATAATGTAATTGTGTTTAGAAGGGGGAGAAGGAGTATCTTTGAGATTAAAACTGTAGTTTGGAAAACCTTGGTTCTTTTCATAATTCTGCTATAGATTTCCTTATAGATTTTCAGCTAGACAATTAGAATCTGTTCCTCTACTGTGTTCTGTTGCTAATTTTGAAGGCAGATGAGAGACAAAAATACCTTGCAAATTGTTTTTCAGTGGACTATAAAGTGAAGTGGAGGTATGAGTGGAGTGGAGATGGAACAGTCTGAGGGAATATAAGACAATGGCATGACTGTGTTGGAATGGAGAAAGAGCAAAAACTGAAGCAGATTCATTTTTAAAAAGAAAAGGCAGTCTTGAGTGAAATCCTTACAGCTAAGAAGGACAAAATAAGAACTGAATATTGCCTCCATTTCACTGCAGCTCATAATAGGCAGCACTGAAGTCATCCCATAAACTTTAGGGGAAACAATTGTCTTGAGTCATGTGGACAGGTTAAATACAGAAACTGCAGCTTATTATTGTAGGGCGTGACGTACCAGAACTGTGTTTCCTGTTCAACTTGGATTAAGGCAGTTGGTTTCACAAGAGCTTTTGAAAAAATTGATGTAAGTTATTCTTGTCTTGATTTTATGCCAAATATTCTCCATCCTCTGTCTCCCTTGTGCAACCTGATAAAAGGGCATTCAGCACATATCGCTGTGAGCAAAACATTTCTTAGATTTATTTCAGAGTATTCTTTACAGACAGTTGTGGTGATTTATAGCTGTAATGGGGCAAAATAATGCTCTTGGTCACAATGCATGAACATATACCTTTTTATCTGAGATCAAAATTTGGTCCATATAAGCTTTGAAATAATTTTTCTTTCTTTAGTACTGTAGATTGGTCTTGCTTTTTCATAGATGTGTTGCAGATGTAGATGTTGCATAGATGTAGAAAGCATGATCAGTAAGCAACACTTGACTTCTTGCTCTAAAATTATTTCAGAGACTTCTTTAAATCATTCGAAATTGCACCAAAGGAAATGAGGAACATTTCTACCATTGTGATCTTCAATTGCAGTTCTTACGTTCCTAAATCACTTTCATCTATGTATAAAGTTTAGAAAGCCTAATATGAAGCGGGATTGTACTTTAAACCACTTGTAAAAGAAAATATTTTTGTTTTCCAAGGTGGGGGGCCTGGTAAGTAGTCTACAGCTGATATGGGTGTTGGTACACAGTGAAGTGCAAGAGCCAGACCTGGAGCCTTGATCGCTTCCAGGAAAAAGTTTTCCATTTTTTTGGTTGCTTGTTGTTGGCCTTAGTGCTGGCCTCATTCATCATGCACTTTGCAACTGTCAGCTGAATATAACGTCCTTTCTGCTGCTGTAATGCATGTGAAATCAAGGGAAAACTACCATATGTTTTCCACCCAGTGTACTTCCATTAATTACTTTTTTTTTAATAAGAACTCCTGGGCTCCTGTTTCAAGAAATCAGACTGGAGTTTGGCCTGTCCCATACTCCAGACCTTCAGAGAGCTCCTGAGAAGAGGAACCCTCCAAAAACTGGCTGCAGTGGTAGTACTGGCAGGGCCACTGACTTTAGGGAATTGATTTAGTGTTAATTTTCCCTTTGATCTTGAGGCTGAACAGCTAGCATGTTAAAACTCAGCTTCCTGGTTTATTTGAGCTTACACTTAAGGGGTAACTGCTCATTTTACGGCTTTAGTTTTGTTTTTTTTTCCACGTTGCTGTTGATGTCCTGGACGGAAAAAACATAAATACCTTGAATACTGTTTAGCTCCTTTCAAAGGTTGTAACTCATAATATGCTTCCTGATGACTGCCAGGTGGATTTGGCTGGACTATCTGATGTATTTTTGTTGTGATTGGTGTTAGTCTGGTACTTCAAGTGCTACCTGTATAAAAACAGTTTCACTGGAAACTTGAAAGGAAGAGTGTTTTTAATATTAAGAGTTGGAAATGGTAGTGAGCTGCAGTTTTGAAAAGTTCAGGCTGCAGGGATTAATGGAATAGTCTTGATTGTTTTAAGGGGAAATACCTTCTAGCTTTAAGGAATGTCTGAGTGTTTCAATTTGATCTATTTCATTGAAGTTGTGGTATTTTAACAGTTTGCTCAGCAAAACCAATGTAATTTTTTTTAAAAAAATCCTCTCTTTCTTGTGCCATGGCCTCACAAATCCACCTACCATAGGAAATTCCATGTTATGTTGATAGCTGGATTTTCGTGTTGTTTTTTTCTTGTTTTGTTTGTTTTTCTTTTTTTGTGGGGGTGGGTGTAGTAAACTGGGAATGCAACTTCTTGCATTCTTTTGTGAGATTTACTGGATAATAAAAATGAATTGTTTAGGAACTAAAAGAATTCTAGTCAACTAAAAATGTTATTTTCCTTACAGTGAATGAACAATTATGAAATAACTTAGTATCTGCAATTTTTGGAAATGGAGAAAGTTGATTTTTATTTTGCTTTTTATAAAAATCACTTGCTCCAGTAGCAGCATCCATCCTGACTGAAGCAATTTAAGAAATTTCTACCCTTAAATTTTAGTATATTTAGGTAGGGTTGTGGTTGATACAGCTGTTTTCATGTTAAGTATCTATTTTCAACAGGAAAGATTATGGCTTGTTGACATTTACATACCAGAAAAGAAACCACATTGACTGTTTAAGGTTTAAATTTAGAAGTAAATGGACTGATTTTTTTCCTTTAAAATATCCATAATAATAATAATAATAATCAGACTTTCAGTGACTGGCAAATAAGCAGAGGCATTTTTCCTTTGGTAATGCTAGGTTTCTGCCATATTAGGTACTACTTGGATATGTAATGTTTTTGTTTTATTCCTTGGAATAACATTTTCAATCTGACAAAATGCCTAAGTGAAAGTTTAAGTGGAGGTAGCACGTTATCATTTCCATCACAAACTTGTCCGATGTAGTTGACAATATATTTAAAAGCATTGGCAGCCTGTATTGAGGGGAAACATGAGAAAAAAGGTTTGGGATTGAAAGAAGAAATTTCTAGACATAAATTGATATTGCTGGCAAAGAAGTGAAGATGGGGAAAGCTTTGTTTATAGCTGTATAGCCTAGTGGTGGGTAATTTCTTGGACCTTAATGGAGGCCTAGTTAAAAGATGAATAGTGGAGCAGTGTTTTGGTAGCATTCATTTTGCTGTGGAAGGTTCCAAAAGGGTGAAAGGATGTTGGGAGCCTTACCTCTGCCTAGGACTCCATGGCTACATTTTTGTGAATAAAAAGGGGGCAGGGCACAGGCTTGAGCACTGGCAGTAGGATATTGTGATTAGCTCCCTGTGCCAAGAGTGACATGTGCATTGGGCAAGGATCTTCCTCCCGAAGACAGTGCAGTGGTAGCCTGCAGCTGATTCCCAGGAACACTGTCCAAATACCACCTGGGATGAAGGGGATATCGGGATGGGGCTTGGGCCTTTTTTCCAAGGTGCAGAGTCAAGAGAGATTTTTGTTACACTGGGGTATTGTACGGTTTCTGCATTCTGGCTGTTTTGTAACATATCCAGAATGATTTAAGCCAATCAGAGAGGTTAGAGTTGATCTGAAGACCACCTCAGCTTGCAAAGCAGTCTAGGAGGACAAAGTGGCAGAGCAGGCTAGCTTTATCATAGCTTGAATTTATTTGTCTCTTCCTTTTTCTCCAATTTTCTGGGCTGTAAGTGTGAACTCCTTTGCCAGCAGGCCTCTGTTCAAAGGCATCATGAAAAGTGCATGAAGGCTGCTCCATAATTTGGAGTACTGTAAACAGACTTACTCTGTGTGTATAGAATCATAGAATGGTTTGGGTTGGGAGGCACCTAAAGATCATCTAGTTCCAACCCCCCTGCCATGGTCAGAGACACCTTCCACTAGACCAGGTTACTGAAAGCCCCGTCCAACCTGGCCTTGAGCACTTCCAGGGAGGGGGCAGCCACAGCTTCTCTGGGTAACCTGTGCCAGTATCTCATAACTCTCATTGTAAAAAAAATTTCTTCCTTATATCCAATCTAAACCTAACTTCTTTCAGTTTAAAACCATTGCCCCTTTTTCTGATACTACAGGCCCTGATAAAAAGTCTCTCTCCTCTTTCTTATAAGACCCCTTTATGAATTGAAAGGCCTCAATAAGGTCTCCCCAGAGCCATCTCTCTTCTCCAGGCTGAACAACCCCAACTCTTTAATGTGGAACCCCACTGCACAGTGGCAGGAAAACGTATTGCAGCTTCAGAAAGCCATCAGTCTGGTGCTTCAGGGACAAAGCAGTAGCTTCTTAGTTGTGATTTCTATTTTTGAGCTCATTAGCTAGTGATTTGGGGGAGTAGAGATGCTGGACCTCTGCATGTGTAGATGTGTCTCCTGTTTTGTGGATGAGTGAGTGGAGGGGAGTAAAAATAGTCTATAGTCTTTTGTTAAGTGATAGGAAGTTTCTAGGTAAGGCAAAACTGTGTAGTTTTGATTGAAACTTCTCTTGTGCTTTATTCCTACTCACTGCCACCTTAAAGAATTGCTTTGTTTAGATGTTTTCCAGTGGTTACAAGCTCCTTGAAGGACAGAACCACAGATAACAAGCCCACTGTTACTAGATTTTTGTTCTTTCTGGCTGTTTTAATGTTGACTTTCTCATTCAATCTCTTCTGAAACCTGTAGGAAAGTTTAGGATCACTGAAGCCAGCGAAGGTGCTTTTATTCTTTGTCTCAGCATCCAAGCCAGCTAGCTCTCTGAGTCTGTCACTACTTGTTTTCTGTCCCTGAAGCTAACTGATAGTAAGACATATTAATAGTGTTTCTATACCTTGCTTCCAAATTCTCATGAGTGAAGTTTACTTTGAGCTGATCAGTTTTGCATGGTTTCACCAAAGTCACAGAAGCTATTAGCTATCCTGAGAGACAGCTAACTCCTCCTGGCCCCTTCTGGAGGGTGCAAGACAGTATTTAGTGAAGTATGAACTATCGTGGTGATAACTGATGTATCTCCGACTTTTAATCTTCTATAATTATGCACAGTCATGTGCAAAGGAGGAATAAACTGTCAGGTTTTATGTATTTCTAACCCTTCACTATGGTGCTATCTAGAAAAGTACAGAAGATGTCCTTCTTAAAAACACTCAAGAAGGAGAACACAGTATACCCTTGTTATAGAAAGAAATGTGATGAACAGAGCTTTTTAGTAAATACCACCTACACTGGCCTTTATGCAAAACTGAAGTCAGCAGAACAGAATGAATAAGATCTAATCTCCCACCTTGTCCTGCCATTCCAGTCCCACGTGCCTACGCAAATATTCTGGCCCTGCTGAAAACCACCCCTAACTCAAGTTTCTGTAACCAGCCTGTGATCTGGAAGCAAGGACTCTTCTGCTCATATTTCAGAATAAAACCCTAGTTGCTGCATGAGAGTTGTCTGCATTTTTGGATAGTGGGCCACCGTGGAGGGTTGAAGAGCGATCCTACAAAGTGTTCCCTTTTGCTGTCTGAAGCTACTGTCCCAGATTTTCACTGTGCCCTTAGCTGATTAGCTTACTCTTGGCAGGTCAGCTGTTGCTTCTGCTATGCTAGAGCAATAAATGTTGGCTCATTTCCATCTTTTCTTACTAACTGGAGTGAACAGGATGACATTGTCTCCATTAGAGGCCAATTTAAGTGAATCAGACAGTTTCTTCCTAGAAAAAAGTGTTTTCAGAACAATTATTCTACTGTTTCTTAATTACTTTATCATTTCAGAGAGAATCAGTAGAGGTTAAAATTCTGCTTTGTACGAGAGATCTGATTACAGTGGTGTTCTTAAGCATCAAAATTTATCTTTTAGTTTTGGTGCCCTGAAGTTCAGCTGCTTCATAATTTTACACTTTGCTTCACAGCCACGAGAGCTGGAATTTTTTAGTGATCACTGAGATTGTCATTTAATCATGTCTATTCTTTTATGACATAAAGAGCAAAATCTCAAGAATTGGTAATATTGAAACTTTCCGAATGGCTGAACACACCCAGCTTCAGCTGAAACTATTAAGAAATCTGAATGCTTCATATCTTTAAAATTCAGAAGTCAGTTGAAAAATCCATAGTGAAGAATACACGTTATCTAATAAATGACCAGTCATTTATCTTTCCCTTCAGTGAAATCCAATGAAAACTGTATGTTTTGTAGGGTGGTGAAATTTGATTTTGGGTAGTGTCCCAACACCAAGCTCATTGTACTTCATAAATTAAGTGGGAAAAACACACTCTAATGCAGCAAAGGATGGGAATGTGTAAGTATTGTGGAATATTATGCAATTGCACTGACCTGAGGTCAAAAGGAATTCAGAGATGTAAAGGAATATAGTCAGTCGTGTGCTTCTCGTTTTCATTTGCTTCCATCTGAAGCAAAGATGCTGGCCTCTGCTGGAGGCCTGTCAGCATTGCATGTGACAGTACTGATGTGAAACGGCATAGCCTGTGTCCACCTGTAACCCTTTTTGTAACTATCTGTCACCTTCTAGGTAACACTCGGCTGCACTTTCTGGTCCTGGTGACAGGCTGTACGTCGGTGGGAAAAATCCTGGATGCTGAAGTTTACAAAATTACTGCAACAGATTTCTGTCCTCTCCAGGAAGAAACCAAGGAAGAGGAGCGTGTTACTGCCTTGAAGAAAATACTGAACTCTGGGATGTTCTATTTCTCCTGGCCTAACGCAGGCTCAAACTTTGACCTGACTGTGCGGGCTCAGAAGCAGGGTGATAACCACTATGAATCTGGTAACTCGTTCTTCTGGTTAGTACTGCATGTTATACCAAAGTCTTCTGTCATCCCCACCTGTATCTTACTGGTCAAACATTCTCAGAGGAACATGAACACAGGCATTTCAGGTGCCCCTCCTTTCATTTCTTTGTCATGTCATTTTACAGGGCATATAGCTGTAGTGAATTCATGGTAAACCTGGGTGAAACAGGTAACTTCTTTTTAATTAAAATTAACCTGATAGTGAAATGCAATTCTAACGATGACATTTTGTGTTTTTAAGAAGGAAACACAATATATTGCTCATAGTACAGAAACATGTTTTTACATGTCACGAATAGTTTTACCTGCAGTTCTTTTTCAATAATTTGCTTTAAAAGTTATCTAATAGAAACCTGCACTTGAACTGTTCATAAATCCCATCATCTGTATCTTTTGTTTCTTAAAAGTGTATGTGGCTTAAGTCTGTAGTTTAATGTTTCAATAACATGCCCTGTTTTTTATGTTGAAAGCATCAGTATGTTTACAGCTCAGTGTAAGTGTGTGGTGCACCAAATGAAACTCCTGTGGTAATACACTGCTCTGTACTTCTTACTTTCTTGGGCTTACAAAGCAAATAAAAAGTATTTATTGTTGTGGTAAGTATTGGTTGAGTGGAAAGGAAAACACACAATGCTGGGTTTTGTCTCCTCTAGGTGGGTTCACCATTGATATCAGTTTGTTTGCTTTACAGATTCTGTCAGAATGCCTGAATTCCTACACCCTCATTTTTGTCTTTTTAAATGAAAAGGTAGTCACACAGGAAGCACAGCTGTACTGAAAATAAATGAGGATTATATGATGTAGGTGGAAAAAAACTGGCAGAGTTAAATGTGGGTGTGCTGCTGAAATGTGTGATAAGTCTTGGGGCCCAAAGTGGGTGAATATTAAATAAGCAAAAATGTTCATAACAGATGATAAATAAACATGAAAGAGCACTTCATTCAGGCTAAATAATCTTTCTAGCTATGATGTGATTTTGACTGGTAAGATCTAGTGTTTTGAGTTTAACGCAGGAGAGAGATACATAAAACTTGCTTTCAACTGTGCTAATTATGCATCCCTCTCAAAAAGCTCACCAAGCATGTCATGTCGGACACATGGCACAAATTAGCTTTGTTCCAGTGATGAAAATCCTAAGGGATTTCATCCCTTAGGTGGCAGTATCCCTTAATAAAGAAACAACCTTTAAAGTAACTCTTCTTACCTGTACTGTCTTTTGAAACTTTTCTTCTTGGAAGAGAAGTATTTGAACTTTCCTTCTTTGCTGTTTCTGGCTAGAGTAACCCTTGAAGAGGTTCCATTCTCTTATACATTGTAGAACAGGGATGAATGGTGACAACATCACATTTAGGGCAAAAAGACGTTCCAAAGAAAATTTACCTTTAGGCAATCATGTGATATGGGAAATTTCAGACCAAACAATAGATTATTGAGAAGAGTAAACAATGGATAAATAGTTACATGATGAAAAGTGTCAGATGACCTTAGTTATATGCAGCACAAACTGCCTGTTAAATGAACTGCAACAACAAAAAATTCTACTGGAATTTGTCTGAGTGAGGATTTCCTCTGTGAGTAGAGCTAGGAGAAGGAGGTGGAAGAGATACCAAAAACTACATTACAATGCTTTTTCAGTTACATATTTAGTTAAAAAATGTAAGAATGACTTGCACCTCTTCCAGAGAAATGCTGTACTCTAGAAGAACATTTCTTTAGGGGTTTTGCTATATCTTGTAACTCTTGTGCAGATCTCCAGTTGAGCAATAAATGATAATAAAAGGGATCTTTTTGACCCTTATGTGTGATTAAAGATGCATTTTGAAAAATGAAACAAAGAAAACCATCATAAGAGAAGAGACAAGCATCACTGTTAACTGACATTATAGGTTTCTTGGGTTTTTGATCCTAAAATAAATTGAAGGTTTTCAATTCAAAAAGAATTTTTAAAAAGAAGAAATTCCTCTTAATTTTAGTAGCACTTTTTGCCATACCTCCATTGACTTATGGGTCCAGTCTCTGTTTGGAAAAAATTTCCTGAAAATCTTGGTGGATTTTGAAGACTCTTCATCCTGTAGTGACTGCTAAGGTCTGGGTAGTACTGTTCAAAAAGTAATTAGCTTGACAACACTATAATTTGTGAAGAAGATTACTAAATATAAATGTATTTCTGGAGCTGAAAGAGGTGACATTTACATCTGAATGTATAAGACAGAATTACAAGATACAAGGAGAGCACCTTGGTGGTAGCTGTGATATTAAAATTTGCTATGTTCTGCTCACTGTAATAGTTCACAGGATTTCTTCCTGATATTTCCTGGGTCTGGATAAAGCAAAGGTACAACAGAAAAGGTCAAAAAACATGAATTGCTTAAATTAGTGGTTGTTGTGGGGGGTCACCTATTCCTGTCTGTCTTATTTTATTCAGTAATCTATCTGTATGTTGTTGAACCTTTCAGGAACCAGCTGTTGCATGTGCCCTTCAAACACTACCAGGTGAACTGCTCTGACTGGTTGCTGAAAGTGATCTGTGGCGTAGTGGACATCCGCACTGTTTATGCTTCCCACAAGAAGGCGAAAGCCTGTCTCATCTCTCGCATCAGCTGTGAGCGAGCTGGAGTCCGGTTTCACATTCGAGGGGTCAATGATGATGGACATGTGTCTAACTTTGTTGAGACAGAGCAGGTAAGCTGATGTATCCAATAGCTTTGAATAATTCAGTCCACTCAAGTTTAATTGGGGCAGAATTTCCAACAAGAATTAAAGTTCAGCAAGCATTTTTTCCAAGAATATTTAGAATACTATTGCGTGACAGATGTATTTGTTCTTGCCCATTAAGCATTTCTTTGCAATCTGTTCTTTTTCTGTGTTTCTGACTTTTCCATGCAAACAGTTTTCACTAATGCTTTCGGTTTTTATCCTGAATGTGGAAGTCTAGCCATTTTGATAATGTAGTGAAATAGTCATGGGGTTTTAAACCATTCAGGGAGCTCTGTGTGTTAATTCATGCGAGATCAACATGTGTAACAATAAGTTTCTCAGTTGCATGAAACTTGCTTAGAATTATCAGTCATGAGGCCAGTGTATTAAACAAAAGAATGTTTCAAATCCGTTCCAGAATAAATCTCACACTTTTATACATTCTGCATACATTTTAAAGTACATTTTTTCTAAAATTCATCATATTTCCCATGCTATAGAATGTTGGAGAAAAACTAGTTAGAAAGATTTTCTTTAAAGTAATGATCTCTACACTTAATTTCTCTTTCATCCATTCTAATTATCTCTGTTAGTACATATTTCTAGGTTTGCTGGGCTAGCCATTGAAAGTCCCTTCCAGTACAGTGGCATAACTGTGTCTATACCAATCTTAAAGAATTTGATTAGGGATGCTGGAGGTGATTTTCAGCAAAGATGAGAGCTGAGATTTGCTTTTGGCTCAAAGAAAGATGCTTAGAATCATACAAAATCTTACGATCAGAAATACTTGTGTTTCAAGTTACTCTTGTCTGCTTTATTGGATTGAAGCCATAACTTCTTTGTCAGTAAGTTTTTCAGCTATAAATGAGGGTGATTATTAAATTACTGCCTCGGAGACCAGTGAGGGCAACATTTATGGAAGGTAGGTAGTGTATGCTGTGCTATGGTGAGAACTCTCAGCGCTCAAATATATAGTTCTATCATTTCTGACTAGTAAAGGAAAGGGAGAAAAATCATCTTCTCAGAGTCAGGCAAATTCCAGTGCAACTCATTTTGGAAGAGACTTTGCTTTATATGCCCTTTGTTTTGTGGGGGATTCTCTCCAGTGAGAGGTGGTATGACACAGTTTTTACACATACATGGTAAAAACCTTATTTCCAGCTGATTTTGGGACAAAATATATGGGTGAGATGCATTCCGCAGACTCCCTTGATGGATACAACCAAACAAAATAAGCCAGTTGGTTTTATTACACATGGTTTAGCTTACTACCTTGAAAGTGAACAAAAAGCAGTGGACCCTGAAGCATCTGAAATTTTCTGTGCCAGCTGAAATGAGTGCTTTCTCATTCAAGTGTAATCACCTTTTCCTTTTTGAATAGAAGTAGTAATTACTAGCAGTCAGACCCATCATACAGAAATGGATGTCTCTATAAGCAGAATAGATAAATGGCTGGTAGTAGTTTTCAATGAAGGATAAGGATCTGCTCCTAAAATATGGTTGCTTTCAGTGTCTTCTGGGCATATCTACAAAACTGTATGCAGTATAGATTGGTTTTGTATGTGTTTTTGTATGCGTGTATGTGGCTATATGTGTAGGTGCGTATCCAGTAGAAGTAGGTTGCTTATGTGATAGTCATAAGGTAAGGCTGGTGAGACACTTCTATGTGACGCAGTGAGTGTACCACAGAGGTACTTAAGCTAACTGCATCATTACTTGTTCCAGAAGAGTTATAGCTCTGTCACTGTAGGACTGTGCTGAGGGTGGCATCCCCCCTCAGAAGCACCCATACTTTAGCACTAGTGTTTCCTTATGGCACTGCATGAGTGTAGCGATTCACACTCAGTGCTGTCCTTTTTGTTATCCCGCTGCATGAGGCAGGCATGCTTTCAGGCACCTGTTTGTGCAGAATCCAGCAGTGTTTGGGTACTTCCAAAATTTACTTTGAGATATTGCCTTGATGGTGCAGCTTTAACCTCTTCACCTGGTTCTGCCTAATGAGATACATGTAGAGCTACTTTAGACTTGACAGTGCTGCACCACTCAGCAGAACGCCTGGAGGAGTTGCAGAGATTCCTCAGTCTGCTGGTGAAGTTTGATCCCCAAGACATGCTCAAAGCATGCACAGTGTTACACATGTGACTTTGTGCCCAGTGGTCAGAGTTGTCACTGGGGAGGTGGGTGGCTTTTTTGTTCCTGTTCCTCCTTTTCCTGGTTTGCCTGCATTTACAGTAGACTGGCCAGACAGCTTTTCACTTAGTGTTCAGGCTTCCACAAATTCTACTTGTTGGATGCCAGACTATTCCCCTGCAGTGCTTGGATCTCTAATGGCAGCCTCTGAAGTCTCTCTAATAATTCTCTTTTGTGCCTCTGCTCCAAAGCAACTGCAAGTCAAGTCCTGCAGCATCTCACTCAAAAGTGGAATTTTCGTTTGGAATTTGGGAACAGAAGGGACATATGCCATTTTAAGTAATAATTTGGTACAGATTGCTATTTTAATTGAGTGCCTTCTCATGAGCATTAGTGCAAAGTACGTTACTCAGGATTTGAAGAATGTTCTCTTGTTGAAATGCAGAAGAAAAAAAATGTTAGAAAGGGTTGTCAGCTCTCTTTCAGATCAGTCTCGCATTTGCGGCACTGCACTTAGCAGTTGTCTAATGGGAAATAGTTCAGTTACCCTGCTCACTGGTTGGGTCAGAAGTAACTCATTCTATTTAATTATATTCCTGGAGTACATTATATTGCAGATGACTAGCATGAAAAATAAGATGGTCTTTGCCTCCCAGCAGAAAACTTGGGGATTGACTCCTGGTGAGTGGCAACACAGTACTTGGTTGCTAGTGCTTCCCTTGGCTGGGGCTGGGTCAGGCTCTTCACAGGAACTGCTGTGTTTTGCTCCTGTTCAGCCAGTGGCGGCTATGAAATGGCTGGGCTGGAGGTTTTTGAGTGTTTTGCAGTTGGGTAAGCAAAAGTGCAAGAGTGAAATGGTTATAGGGTGAAAGGCTTGAGTGGGTTGAAAATTATAATAAGGGTTTGCAGTTTTCAAGTATCGTGTGTTTTTGTTTGATTTTTGTATTGAAAGGAGAAAAGAAGGTTGCTGTTGCTAATGGTGATAAACACTAGCTTTACCAAATTGCCTGTCCTAAGAAAGCAAAGTTGGGCTAATCACTGGGATGCCTGAGATCCAGTTCAAGCTGGCATCCACTTACCATTGGGAAGGAAGAGTCCTAGAATAAACTCTCTCCTACTTTCATAGTAGACTACTGACTAATCGCCTATGAGGTAATATCTTGGCTGAATAACATTTTGTTTCCATTTGCTGCAGCCTGTACAGTATAATGGCATGCTGGCTGTGCGCTTTCATGGATTAATAGCACCCTAGGATTCTGAAAAGCCAGGACTTTTCCCCCCTTTATAGGAACTACTTCTTCTAACATTTTTCTGTTTTTAGAAGAGGGAGAAACAATTAGTCTTATCTCCAGGCAGCTCTTTTATGCATAGATGGTATGCTTTTGTCTCCCACTGAGTTAGCCTTGTGGCATTTTAGCTCTGCAATGAGTCATTTTTTGTGGGCTCACTTAACTGCTGTGACTCACAGTGTTTGAGAAGGGGGAAAAAAGTTAAATATCTCACTTCACTTTTGCTTTTCAAAAAAAAAAAAGCTACTAGTAAATCTTTCAAATACTTGATCATTTGGCTTGCATCTTTACAAAGAAAAAAGAAGAAAGAAAAAAGGGTAGGAAACACTTAAGGAAGAACAAAATATGAAGGGAAGAGAAAAAAGGGTTTTTCTGAAATCCCTGTATATGTACTTCCAGATTTGCTGCCAGTGTTTTTTAATGGGATGGTAGCCCTTTCTAGTTGCAGTGTTGCAGTTAACCTTTGAATAGTTTTAAAATCAGTCTGTTTTCTAGTGATATCTTAAATGTTTCCCTTCACCCTTTCTTCCTCCCTTAGTAGTCCCTTAAAGTTGAGACTGTATCACATTCTTTTAATTCTTTTCTGCTGATATTGTTGAGAAACAAGCATGCTTTCTTCGTGTAGTTTGTGTGCCTGTCACTGTTTACATTTCAGCTCCTCCCCCAGTTATCCTCCACAGAGTTGCGCTAAACTCATTAATATCTTAGTATGTGACTTACGGGGAACAACTCTAATTTACCAAAGATAAATGAATGGTTTTGGTTGTTCCCCTTTCATGGAACTGTTCAATAAAGAAAATGGAAACCTTGACAAGGCATTAAAAGGAAATGCCTTGAATTTGGATTAACCTTCTCTTGCTTCCAGTTTAAGAAAAATATGTCAGGCATGGATTAAGAAAAATGATCCCTATTTAACAATAACTCCTAGACCATGCTGGATATCTCTCCAGGAGAGGAATGGATGCAATCATGTGGTTAATTTATTTTCTGGATCAAGTTTTAGTATGGCCCCAGGCAGAGCAAAGAGGATTATTTTGGCAAATACATCCTTGGATCCTGTGGTCTGAGCTAAAGGGACTCATGGAGAGGTATGTTTAGGCCATCTGTTATCCCTGCTCTTTGTGGGTTGTGTGGCAGAGCTGGGGATCCCAGAACAAGCCATGTGAGTATCCATTTCATCATGGACTGTGTGTCTCTGTGGGTACCTTGAGTCTAATGAATTTTGCCATTTGAAGTTGTGACTGGATAATTATTTCCTTCTAATGAAGCTGAGTGACGAAGATTAGTGAATAAATTATTCCAAGCAGTGAATGGGCACAGCACACTGGGCTTAGAACACCAGCTGGTTGACATAGATGTTTGCTTCTTGCTCAGAAGCAGTACCAGTTTGCTTCATGCTCAGAAGCTTACTAGCAGTACGTGTGCATGAAGCTTGTGTTACCAAGAAAGGTCCCTACATCACAGGAGCAAGATCTGGCCCTATCCAACAGAAGAGAAAGATTGAAAAACGTCCTCTTGAATTGTCAGCACTATCACCCTTGATCCTAGAGTCAGAGAAAGACCACAAAAAGAGTCTAAGACAACAGAAGTTGAAAGAAAAACATGGCAAATTCTAACACCAGAGGTTAGAGGACAAGCAATCTATTATCAAGGCGAGGAGGTCCTTCACATGGGTTAAGTATCCAGTTGCTACCAAGTTGTGTGATGGAAAACTGCAGGAAAGTTTCTGAAAATTCATTCAGCTAACTGGATTGGATTGTTCTATGGGCCAGACCCTTTGAGATTAATGAAGTAGTACTCAAGTGTTTTGAGGATTTGCTAGGAATGAACATTCTTGCTGGGACAAGGCAACAACTTGATGTCATATTGGACCTAAGACTAAAGATAAGACTCCACAATAGTTTTATTAAGCCCAAAGACAAGAGATCTAGCAGAATGTATCAACCCTAATGACAAAGTGTTGTCCAAGATATATTTCTTGTCCATGAGTTAAGGAAAACAGAGGACAGGAAAATTCTGGAAATAGTGCGGTTTATTTTTCTTTCAGTTTCTTTTTTTAACTGCTCATCTTTTGTGTAGTGCCTTAGAATAAGAGAAATGGATCTGCTACAGGACAGGGTAATAAAGTCAGAACTAGAATGACAAAGAAGTGGGACAGATATGCGCTTGTTATACATGATCTTGGGAACAAAAATGATCAAGGCTTGGAAGAATATGAGAAAAGAAATTCTGTACTTATCCATGCATAAATGCTGGAATTGCATAACCAATGAAGTTGGATTCTTTTACTTATTAGTGTAATTTTAACCTGAATGTTTTATCAGTGTTTATTTAAGATTTTAATAAATAGAGTTTCTTACAGTGTATATGGTTGTTGATTATGTCCATTCCTGAACTGGAAAGTCGTCTTGGTCTGAGTCTTTCAACATGCTTGCTTAACAAGTCTGCTGGTAGGAGGGCTTTTGCCACTATTACTGTAAGGTCAAGAGGCATACATAGTAGAAGATAATGTCAAGATCAGGGGTCTTGTTCCTTGGAGTGGGGAACAAAGGATAGTGGATATTGCTGAAATTCAGGGAAGATTTGCACGGTTGTAATGCTTAATGGAATGGTTACAGTCTGTTTAGGAAGGTGGCTGAAAAGGGTGTTTTTCTTCCACTCATCAAAAAATACTAGATCTTTTTCCAATTCACTGGAAGCTTAGAAAAAAATGTTTTGGATTCATCTGGATCATGAGAATGAGGTGAGAAGATTGTGAAAGGCTACAGAATTGCCCCAGAGAACAGAATGATGAGCCCTGGAAGTGAAAAGAAGAAAAAAAAGTGCTAATGTGGCAAACTTTCTTATGATTGATTGTGCTGCAGAGGCCATGCTCACAGTTCAAAAACCTCATCTGAATTTCTAAATGCTACATGACAATGTGCATAAAACCGACATTTTCTTCAAAATTATCATAGGGTAGTTCTGTATTAGACCGCATCCTGACAGGGGACCCACCAGCCCATCACATTAGGGTGTGGGCATCCTGTTTAGATCACGGGAATGATCCCTAAATAGTTTGGATTTATTTTGTTCTTGTTCAGTTCTCCAAATGGACAGCTTAATAGAACAGAAAACAGGTAGAAGAGGTAATGGGTGAAAAACAGTGAATAGAAAATGTGAGTGGTAGTACTGAAAAACATCTGTTAACTTTTATGTTGTTCATTCACCAATAAGTGGAAATATGAGCATCTGTTAATGCAGAAATTTTTTGTCAGTATTTTTCTTCTCTGTTTGGCTTAAAGAAGGCAGGTTACATATTCATGGTCTGTAACTGATTAAATACTTTCCATTTAAACTGTAGCTCAGGAAGATGTTGAACTGCAGGCATTAATAATAACATAAAACCAATAATAACATATTTATTATTAAAATTTAATATTATTATCTGTTAATCAGTGGATCTAGAGAATTTGCAGCACGACTTCTAAAAGCTGGCCAAAGAGATACTTGAGCTGTCAGTTTTTCAGTTAGTTATGGAAACAGGAAAGATCCAGAAGATTGTAAAGAAAACTGATCCTCTGTAGCAAGCTATTTGAGTGGCCAAATTGTACTTCTTACAAATTTTTGTCTGTATTCATCAGCATTAGATGTTTTATTTTAACTCATTCATTGCTAAAGTGATGAATGTTGTCAAATTTTGAAGTGAGCTAGTCCTGACTTTTTTTTGGCATAGATTCAGGACCTGATCCTCATTTAGTATGAGTCAGGATAATGCTGGGGCTGTCAGTGGAGCTAGGCAAATTTGCCTTACCTTAGAATTAGCTCCTCTGGGTCCATGACTGAGTGAAAAGATGATTCAGTGTTTAGAAGTCACTGACTCATCTTGGTACAACCTGTCTCAGGGAGGATGTGATAAAGAGGAAGGTGGGCCTACTCACTCCTTCGGTAGTCCAACTGCAGGATGAACTCTTCTGAGCAGAGAAGTGCAAAGAAAAGGTTCAACAGTGTGTTGCCATGGTAATTAGCTCCAGCACTCAGGTACTGGCATGTTTAGAAAGCTTTACAGGGAGAACATGTTTTAGAGCCATGTTACTCAAACTGAGGCAGGCCTTTCAAGAAAGCTTCTCTGATCAAGCCTTTTGCAAGGAGTTGTGCTAGGATGTGATGCAATAGAAGAGGCTTTTTAGTTCATTGGTGTAAGGATAGAAACATTGAAACATACAGTTTTCTACTGTATCTGGGATAGCCATCATTCTAGCACTGACATTGTGTCCCTGACGAAGCCTCTTAAATCTTTCATCTTAGTGAAATGGGGATGGTCATAAGTGCTCTGCAAAAATACTGTAAAGATTAGTTGGATAAAGCTGGTGACAGAATATTTAAATACCCACCTCTCTGGTGTAGCTCTACTTCTTTTCACATGTGTGAATCTAAAAATTGTACAGTGGTAGTGATTATAGAGAGGTCAAGGCAGATGAAGGCACTTCCCCTGAGCCACCCAGCCAGCACATCTAGTGACATCCAAAAGCACAAAACACATTAAAACTGTAAAGTAACCCATTTTCATGTTCTTTTCTATTTTGGGAGCTACTAGCCAGCTGGCAGCAGTTGTGCTAAATGATATGATGCAGTTAGAGAAGCAGCCACCTGGATGACCTGGATACCATTCCTCAGCAGGGCTGCAGAAGACTCATTGTCATGCATGAGATAACAGAGATGTGTATCATGTGTATCATGTATCCCCCGTGGAAAACAGCCAGGATTCCACTGCTAAGTATAGGCCAGGGGACTGAGCTGGGCTTTGCACAGTTGCTCAGTGGTCATACTGAGTCTGAAGATAGTACCTTTTGTGCTAAGTTCACATATAATTTAACACTTCGCTGCAGGGCTGGTGGAGAGGGAAGGCAAAGGGGGAAATCAGTCTGTATTTTGCATAGATTGGACTCAAAATCAACTTGTTAGCAGTGATCATAAGAATAAATACTAAGGGAGAATTTGAGGTCTGGTTAGGGAAGGAAATGGGGAGTTTGGAGCTTGTCGCTGTAAGCCTCCTGGAAAAGTAGATCACATGCTGTTCACTGTATCTCAGAATGGGAGTGGCAAAGCTGCTGGTTTCACTGAGATTTATTTGGACACTCTGACAAGGCACAACATGCAGTGAATTAAGAAATAGTAAATAAAGCAAGAGATAAGCTTATCCTACACCTGACATTACCCATCATCTGTCACAAGGAGCAATGACATTTTGCACAGTTTAATTTTGTGAGAGAGGCAGAGAGAGTGTGTGGCTGGTCTTCCCGAGTGTTTCCACCAGTAGATCAAACCCATCTTCATTGTGAATGAAGGATTCCTTCCTTCTTGCCAGTGGTGGTGTTTTAAATTTTCACTTATTTCTGATGAGTAGTGAATGGAATCTGCTGTGATGACATGAAAGCAAATACGTTGTGCTTTGTTCCACTGCCTGTGAGACTATGGAAAAGTGGCTGAGCAGTAAGTGGATACAGTGAGATACAGCGTTTGCTTTTTTTACCCTTTGAGTTCAGTGTCTTAAACTGTCACCTGATGAAGGGGTCACAGACTGATAGATCTAACTGCAGAACTTGTTCCCTTTATTTTACGTTTGCAGACAATTTACTTGGATGATGACGTCTCTTCCTTTGTGCAGATCAGAGGTTCTGTTCCACTGTTTTGGGAGCAACTGGGGCTTCAGGTAAACAAATAATCAGAAAGCCTACTTTTCTTGTCTCTCTTGCTACTTATAATTTAGAATTTACATAAAATGTGGGTTTTTTTAAATGACCTGCAAAGCTCATTCTGTGAAAATGCTGAGCTCTTTCATTTTAGGTTTACCTTGTAAGAAATTTTGCGTGTTTAAATAAACAGAACTAAACCAGGCAAATGGCTATAAGTTAACTGAAGTTTAACCTTTTCATGTGTTTGTGTGCCTCTACAGGGAATTATTTGTAAGGGACTGTGTCCTAATGTAAACTGAAGTTTACAGCAATACCTTTGTAAATTTTTAGTTTGATTTGGAATAATCTTTTCTTCTGAAATGCCCAGTTGGCTTGATGATATAGAGTATCTAAGGGTACCAGGAGCTCCGTTAAGAGTGCATTACCTTAAAACAAAGCAAAATGTCTGGATGGTGTGTTTGCTAGTTTTCAGTCAAAAGGGTGATGATGATATAATCTGATCTTCTGTAAGGCAGAGTTGTAGAGTTTCATCAGAAGATTATTGCTTCAAGCCTAGCAGGTTACATATGGTCTATGACTTACAGTTTATATACAGTTAAAAGCTCAAATAAGAATCATCCTAGCACTCTGCATTCTCTTAACAGAGGGATAAGCAACTGGAATGAGGATGCATGTATATGCATATATGTTAGTAGAGAGTATATGTAATGTAACTGGGTTATTTGATACTTTTTTATTGTTAAGTGTAACACCTAGGTACCATTCAGAACTACTGGACTTAGTGCAAAAGGAAGATGATCTGTGTTGTCTGTTAGCACCATCCAGCACAATACTTGCTTCTTTTTATAAAGCAGGTCTGTCCTTGTGGTTGTGACACATCCTGCCCATAGTGTAGCTATATCCAGCACTGTTGTTCCCTATGTTATGAAGCCACAGAGCTTTTCCCCAAGTATTTTTGGCTGGTGCACAGCATCTCTAGTTAAACTGAATTTTCAACTTTTTAGCAGGGACACAGTCTGCTTTTTTGCCTAATCTGGATTATATTATACAGCTTTCATTTATATTGGTGAATACTCATAATTTTTATTCCTTGGATGTAAGTGTGGTGGCACTGGTGTTAGAAAGAATTGCAGAAACCAACCTCATGGAAAACAAAGGAAGATGATGAAGTACAGGAAACAATGCATGATCCTATAAATAATTGGCAGTGTAGTTTTTGGAGAGGAAAGAAGCTCTCTGCATACTGTAATAACAGTAACTAGCATTCAGAAGGACCTTGAGGACTGTGGTTGACATCCGTATTGAAAGTCCTGTTTGATGGCACAGGATTTCATCCTTCATATTTTCAAAGGACTGTTCTGACACTTTTTAGTTTCTGTAAATAATGAAAGAGGAAAGAACTCAGAACACACAACCCATGGAACTGGCATAACTTCAGCCTTTTTTGCCGAGGGAAGGGCAGGAAGAATGCTGGGCACACAGCATACTTGTATGAGGCAGTGTGGGATATTTGCTATTGCTAGCAGAAGCTGGTGAAGGGATAAGATTTGTTTGGCCATAAAAAGATGTGTAGGTATCCCTTTGCTTAATGGTAATTGTGTTTTCACTTGTAATTTTAAATGTTGTCTAATAAAAGCTGTGGCTTTTGTATTAAGGATATTATGTGTGTGGGTGTGTGGAGTCTGTTAGAGGTGTCTGGTGCTGTTAAAGAGATATTTTTCTCTGAAGGAAAAAGGGAGACATCTAGTGATTTTAGGACTCTAACAGTTTAAGAAGTTATTTCTCTCATTCTTTTCCTTTCAATATTTTATTTCAGGTGGGTTCTCATCATCTAAGGCTTAACAGAGGTCTGGAAGCTAATGCTCCTGCCTTTGACAGGTAAGCTTCATTCCACTTTGGCAGTAACACAGGAGCCTGGCATTTAACCAAGATTCCACAACTTTATGCCTTCCTAGTAAATTCTGAGAGATGTGAAACATCTCTCAGATGATGTAGCCAATCCCCCAGGTGTTGCAGATTATTAAGTGGGTTTACTTAATTTAGTCACTTATTTTTGTGCATTTTCCTTTCTGTTTTCAATGGTAATTGAATTAATTTGGTCTCCTGGCTTGTTTCTGTAAAAGCTAAGAAATACTGAGTGATATGCAAAAGGAAGGTCTGTGTAACCCTCTGTGAGCCAACAGATGTGAATTTACACTTAAGGTACACAGAACACATGTTCTTTACCACTGTAACCCAGATAATTAAAAAGTAAGTGCTGCTTCCACTCCATTCTGCATTTGTTTTTCTCCTCATTGTTTTACTGCTATACAGAAATAACAGTGTCTTATTCTATGATCAGTGTTGTATGATGTTATCGCGCTGATGCTCTTCTACTTTCCCCAAAGACTGGCTTGTAAACCTTTTTAAACCATTAAGACTCTGCTTGTCAGCTGAAAGCTGTAAAAAAAGCCATACATTAGCTTGATTCCTTTGAATGTCTGACTGTGAAGTGATATCCTTTAAGGGCAAACTCCCATGGATATCCATGAGAACATTGCCTGAAAAGGACATGAAGAATTTGGCCTGTGAGAAATTTTCAACTTGTAAGTGCCAGGTCATGTGGTTAAATGTGGTTCTGGCTTGGTTTTGGCAAATCAGAGTTATGTTGATTTTGGTTAAGGCTTCTTAATTCCTTGATTTCATTTACTGCAACTGTTAGTAAACATGACATTAGTGACTGTTAATAGTTTTGCAGCACTGAAGACCTCAAACAGGGATTAGAATCTAAATGGACTACACACCATTGCAGTTCCTGCTCTGAAGGGTCTTAGCCTACATTCTCCAAGTTTTTTAAGGCTCTTAAATCCTGCTGATTTCAAATGCCTGTGAGACTCATGGTCTTGTGGTGGTTTGGTGCCATGATAACTTACCCTGCCGGTGTTCCCATAGCTCCATCTTAGAGGCTTGCATTCCACAGCAGAGATAGGTTATATAAGAAGAAAACAATAAATTACTCAGCATCCTCTTGTGCTGCCTAAGAAATTGAGAGTACCTCAGCAAGAAACAACTCCGTAAGACCATTTAGCTCAGGGAATCTTTCCTCTCTGACCCCAATGCAACTGGTGAATAGCATTCTTGCAAGAAACATGAACATGAGGATCAACTTGCCTGATTCCTTCTTTCCCTTGTGCACAGTAAAGCCTTTATGTTAGATGAAGTTAGGGATCTCTCTGCCTACAGATCTGCAAAAGACAGTCCTTTGGAAATGGGCAAGGAATAAGCAACTACTTATATGGAAAAAGTCACTGAAACTTAATCTGCTACAGCTTTTCTCATAGTATTAGAGTAGATTTAGCCTGTTATGTTTAACCATCTGATAGGCTCATGTGTTGAGAAGGCACTGTGAGAGGCAAACCGTGATCTTGTTAGTGGATCTTTTTTGTCCCCTCTCCTTGAGAAATCCTTGGGGAGCTCTGCTTAGAGCTTCAGCAGTTTTGTTGTAAAGAAGCAACATTAGTGGAGAAGTAGGATCTTGATGCTGGGATCAGAGGAGTGCATATGTATGGAAGAGTTGGTGTACAGAGAACTAGTTGCAGAATTAGGAACATAAATAGCACCAGAAAATATATGTAGCCATGTTTCTTGAAGGCCATGTTGATAACTTTTTCTTTCTTTTCTCCCCTTCCATGGTTTTCTGTGTGGCTTATTTCTGGTTATAGGATTTAAAGGTGCATGCCAGAAGATGTGTGCTTGCTCTTTTTCTGACACTTTGCCATTGCGTGTTGCCTTGCAGCATGTTAATAGCTTTTCATTTATGTGAGTGTTTATTTTATTTTTCTTGCCTATTTCTATCCAGCTTCCTCTGAAGTACTACTACAGTGTTGTTAGTACATGATGGAAGATGGCTTTAAGATATAATTGCTTCTTGATGAGCCAGCACTGCTCCTGTAGCACAAGCGTGCCAACTTGAAAATAATTTATTGAGGGAAGAATGGGTGCATCTGCATCTGGCTAAAAGCTCTTGACTTGAGAGTCCTTAAATGTCAGGCTTTGAGAGGTTGGGGATATATGCCAAAAAAATCCCCACTTTACACTTGTCCTATTCTGTGTTTTTCCTGAAGAATCTGGGCTATGCCACTTGGCTAAAAGGACCTTTGGTCTGATCCAGCACAGCAGTTCTTATGATTACTAACCTTCCTGCTTAATTAAATTCGAGAGTGAATGTCTCAACGTTGCGGTAGCTCAGAGATGTTTGAACCCTGTCACCTGTGACATGTATTTGTGCCTCTTTGGCCTTGGCACGGGAGTTTTAGGCCCTCTTGCTGCTGTTGCCTCTTTGTAGGCTCAGCTCTGCAAGATGCTGGGCAATTCCTGTTGAAGTGTAGTATGTTTTCCTTTCCTGTTGTCTTTCCTCTGTAGCTCCCAGGCTGACAGCTGAAAGGTGGGAGCAAACAAAGGGCAATATCAAAGCTAACAATGATATAAAAGGTTTGGGACCTCTTTCCTAAAATGCTGCTTTCTTTTAAGTTCAGTGCAAAATACTGTGTCCATTAATTGCATATTTTCACCATTCATACTTTAATAATTGATTGCAAGGAAACTGAGGAAGATGTCTGTAGCTGCCGTGGCTGAAAATTTCTGCTGGATGAAACAATCAGTGATCTCTATTTCTGTATTTTGAAAAAGGTAGTAGGCAACATAAGATGGTTTTGTTTAGTACCTATTCTGGTTTCTTTTGCTGTAGGCATATGATGCTTCTGAAAGAGCAGTATGGAAAACAAGTGATCGTTAACCTGTTAGGAAGCAGAGGAGGGGAGGAGGTGCTCAACAGAGCTTTTAAGGTAAAAGCGGTATTTATTTATTTTTTTTTAAATGCTGATTTCCCCTGAGCCTCCAGGTTCTTCTGTTTCCCTTCTGGCTCAGTAGGTGATGAGTAGTATATCTAAAGAAATTGTTATCTCTTTACTAGATGTTACTAGATAGTGAGAGAACGTTGCTTCATAGTCTTATGGCTTTATTTCTAGCACTGGGTATTTCTTCACACACTTATGCATCCTCTGTTTAACCACACTTTAAAAAAAATTGCCCTAATTCTCCAAAGAGTAGTTGACATTTGCAAAAATCAATTGTGATCAGCTTTGTCATAGTATGTAATCACCTATTCAGTCAGGTGCCTCATGGGATTGCCAGAACTGCTTGCGGGCCAGGCCCTGACCCTGGCTCACTAAGCATAAGCAAGCTGTCTTGCTCTGATTGTAATGGGAAATATCTGTCTGGCTCTGATTGTAATGGGAAATAGCTGTCTTGCACTGATTGTGATGGGAATTGGCTGCCTGAGCACCACGTGACAGCCTGGTGTATGGAGAGAGGTTTTCCTGGCCCTTAATGTCCCTAGCCACAACTAATACCTAAAAGCAAGGATGTCAGGCATTGTAGAACTAAAGCTGCCCTGAGTTCTAGTGCAGTATTCTCATGGCCAGATATTAAAATCTGATATGTGCTTGAAGCCACAGACTGGCACTGAGTGGCATTTGCAGCAGTGCAATAGCTGCCTGTATCTGGCTGGAGGTTGATGGAAGTCTGCCTCCTAAGCGCCTGTTGCTTTAGAAATCTGACACAGATACTTTGGAGTATATCTTCCTAAGAATAATACGAAGAATGGTTTAAGTACACACCTGTAGTAAGTGTTATGTATTTATGTAAAGAATGTTACAACAGTTCTGAGTTCAAACATTTACTGTGTGAAACCAAGCAAAATGAAAATTGTAGTTAAATAATAGTTCCTGATTTGTTTCCCTCTCTGTTGGAATAATGTACTTGAGACAAGGAGTGTCTTGAGGTTTTTGGCAGTGTTTCTGTGTGACCATTTCCTCCTCCTCCAAAAGAGCCAGGGAGGACTATCAGCTTCCCCAGTGGAAAGTGAAAAAGTGAAAGTCTCCCCCTGTACAGTATATGGCCAGAGAAGGTGATAATGACTAAAGCTTGAAAGACAATAAGGAAGGTACAGAAATGAAGTCGGGTCGTAGCTTCTGTTTTCAGCTTCTTACTGAATTTCTGCATGACACAGCTAAGCTTCTATCTTGGTTTCTTTTTCTTTAAAAGTTTTCATAGTTATTTTGAAAAAACACTGAAATTTAAGGGTAAGAGATAATCAATTTTGAAATGCTCAAATATCTGTATTAAAATCTGAGAAGCAATGTCAGATATGTATCTTCGTAAGTTATCAAATTTTCATGTTCTTAAAGACCGTGTTCTGGCCATATCATACAACCAGAAGTTAATTCAGAAACAGGGCATCTCTTGAATAAAGACCTTGCATTTGTTTATTTAATTTAAATAAAGATCTGTTTTGTTTAAATTGCTAAACTTTATCCCCGTTTAAAAAAAATAAATTATGAAAGCACCCCGAGCTGAAAAAAATTTAAACTGACAGCATTTGAAAGTGGAGTTTTGTACCTGTGGAGAGCTTTTTGGCAGAAAATGGACATCTTGGCCCAACAGTGTCCTTAATTGAAGAATAAAGAACAATTGAAGACAGTTGGCAGCTGTGCAACAAGAAAATGCAGAGTTTCAGAACTAAGGGACTGATAATCAGGATGCCGAGGGTAGAGTTAATCTTTTAGTTTAGTCAATCAGTGTATAGACTAGAGCGTGTGAACAGCAAATTATTGTAAGGCAACCTAACTCATGCTTACTGACATAGCTTTGAAGATGGTATACATTCTCAGTGTTAATTACAATAAAAGTCTCTGTCCGTTTGCATTGTACACAGAGTCTGTGACTCCATCTCCTCATGTGTCCATTCAGAACAACCACCTCTTGGTCATTTCTTTACCTTTTTTTCATAAATAGATGTTTGGAAAGAATATATGGTTAATTTTTACTTTGATGATTTTAAAAGGCTTGAATTAAAAATAAAGTAATTATTAAGGGAACAATGAGGAATGAAACCTTTTCTCCTTTTCTGTCATTAGTTTATTTTTTTGTTTCTCCATCTTCCTTTGCTCGTATTGCTTTCTCTTCTCCCAACTCTTGCTGCAATCTTAGTAATTCTTAACAGAGTTGGTTCAAAATATTCTTTGATTACTGCTGCTGGGTTCCCTTCATCAGAATGTCACCACTACTATTCATTTATGCAGGAGGAACAAATGAAAAATTGTAAATGACCAACTTAGCGTCAGCTGTTACCTGAATCAGCTGTTACCAGACCAAAAATCAATACTCTTCCCAGTAATGCTGTTCCTCTCCTAAGCATCCCCTACAACAGATGTAATTATGTTTACAATAAAAGCAATGCTGTAGTGTAGAGTTATAAAGACTCTAACAATAATTACACTGAGGTAGCAGGTAAATGTCATCCTCAAGTGCATTACTAGTGCCAGCAGCTCTATAGGCAAGTTGAGGTGTCAACAACAGAGAAGTGGATACCCAGCGTTTTGGCTTTTGTAACAGTGTAATGAAATATATTTTGCATGTTGCTCCCCAAACACTGTGTAATGCCTTTACATTTGTTTCTGCAGGGAAGGCTCAATAGCTTACTTGAAACAATTATACTGGTGTAACTGCTGCATGTACGCTTTTAATGTAATATCAGAATTGTTTTGTTCAGTTTTGTGTCACAATCGAAGTGGAGCAGAGCATCTGTCTCTTGGGGTGAGAATGTGCAGGAGGGAAGGAAATAGACAGAGACTTTCATAGCTAGAGTTAATATAACAGTTCTTTCTGGCTTTGTCATGGAGAGAGAGCAGGATGTATTATTGCTGTAGCTATTACAGATACCTTAATGAAATTTGTGGTGATTACGGAAACGCATGTGAAGTCATGGAAATTGGAGATGAAATAATGAGGCTATTTTTTGTCTTTCAGTTTTGTGCACAAGCATTTTATAGTATGTTTCCTGGGACATCACCTCTTTCTTACTTCTTCCCCAAGCAACCTTTACCTAAATTTAGGGCCATGTTTTCCCATGTCTTGGCACTTCAAGAATGGTTAAAAAATACACCCATGCATTGTTATGCTCTTCTACGTTAGGCAGCTCTGGACACCCTTCCCACCAGGGTCCCGGTCCTGAGCCTGCCCAGAACATCACTATTGCTGTACACCCTCACACGCAGAGGTAGCAGCCTGCTGCTGCCTGCCACTAGCCAAGGCACAGACTGCAGCAGTTCTGATGTATACTTTGCAGGTACAGTTTGAGTTCCCTGCAGAAAAATTTGAGTCTAACAATCCAGTTTACTTTTGGAAAGAAAACAAATAGGGAACTTCAGTTGCTTTTTTACATGTCTGGCCTTTCAGAATTTCCTATGAACTTTGCAATATTAAAAAAGTAATAAACAGTCAAAGTTTAATAATGATAAAAGCATGCTGGTATCAACCCTTACACTGTGGCTTGAGCAGGATTTGTTTTTCTTCCTTCTCTATCTGAACAGAAACTGCTATGGGCCTCTTCCCATGCAGCAGACACCCCCATGATAAACTTTGACTACCACCAATTTGCAAAAGGTGGGAAAACTGAAAAACTGGAAAATTTGCTGAGGCCTCAGCTGAAGTTGCACTGGGAAGACTTTGGAATCTTCACAAAGGGCGAGAATGTAAGTCCACGGTGAGTGTCCCTGCCCCTCTGTCCCGGTGTATCCAGGCTCCTTCTGTCCTGGCCTTCCCAGGTTTCTTGCTGTGTTTGGACCATGACTGTAAATTACTATCTTGAAATACAGTTTTGAGACAAAATGTAGTCTTGGTGCTAAATAGATTATTTGGCTTAACTGCATCTCTCTTGTTTGCAATCTGCAAAATTTCCGGTGTGTGGATTTGCTGATACAGTGTTGCAGACGTAGTCAAGTAAGTAGACATGTTAATAGAACACATTATGCACAATGTGCTTGCACCATCAAACTGTAGGTGGGTATATTCAGGCTGAACATTTGATGATCTTGTTCAGTCAACTCATGATTAGATGTTATTTTAAAATATACCTTTTTTTCCTCCCTCCTCTTGTGTGTGGTTACCAAAGTCTGCAGACAGGTACTTTTCGAATGAATTGTTTGGACTGCCTGGATCGTACTAATAGCGTACAGTCCTTCATTGCACTGGAGGTAAGTTTGTCAGAGGACCTTTTGTGGATGCCTGTACTGCATACATTGTCTGTTCCATGGGAAAGACAGGAAAGAGGGCATAAGCCTCAGTTATACAAGTCTGTCTTGCCAGCTTGATGGTGCTGGCTGGAATACTTAAACTGAGGATAAAAAGTAAAAACACATTTAAGAACAATGTTTTTGTTGTCTTTTCTCCTTCTGTACCAAATCCAGATCTTGCTTGCTCAATTAGAGAGCCTGGGGTTGAACTCTAAATCTATAATTGAGCGCTTTGTGGAATCCTACAGAGTGATGTGGACTCTCAACGGTCATAATCTGAGCAGAGTATTTACTGGCAGTCGTGCCCTTGAAGGGAAGCACAAGGTAAAGAAAAATGGCAAAACTTTATTCACAAGTAAAGAAAGATGTCCAGTTTACTCTTCAGTGTCACTTGCACTGATGTTTCCTTTCTGGTGTAGGTTGGAAAACTCAAGGATGGTGCCCGCTCTGTGTCTCGCACTATTCAGTCAAATTTCTTTGATGCAGTAAAGCAGGAAGCCATCAAGTTGCTGCTCATGGGTGACTTCTTCAGTGAGGAATATGCAGACAAAGGCAAGATGCTTATGGACCACACTGCACTGCTGGGTAAGGCCAGTGTAAATCCTTTGCTTTTCTTTTGTGTCTGTTTTTAGCTGTCAGATATAAGCAATTACACCCGTTTGGAAAAAAAATCAATAAATAAGCTACCTTTGTCCAGATCTGTTGTCTAAAACACTGCTTTCAAGTAACCATAGCACAACTCTCTGTGTTTTAATTATACTGTGATTATTTCTTGTATTTTGCTTTGGGCTTCTGAGTGTGTTTATCTGCTCTTTGATGATCTCTGACAGTTTAGAGGAGTTGGTCAAGAGGGAGAGATTTTAGGGCTATGTTCCCAGTCTGGTCCTGTCTGAGTTTGTCTTGAGGATGTCTCTCGAGCTCAGACTTTTTATCTCGTTATTTTTGGCCTGCAGTTTGTACATGCTTTTAGCCATTTGGATCTTTAAAGGTACACTTATATTTTTATGTTGGTTCATTCCCTGCTTCACTCCAGGGCCCTGATATTCCACAATATATACACATTTGTTTGCACATATCTAAAGTAAACCAACCTAGCTCTCTCTGAGAAGATACTTGTGTGCAAAATACAGAATAATAGCACCAACAGCCAGTATCAGGTGGTCAGTTTGTTCCAGACAACTACTGGATTTTAATAGGATAAACTTTAACCATTCAGTCCCACTTCAGTCCTGGGGCTGTTCCCTGATGTGGACCACAAGGATAATATAGATAGCTTCTCTATGACTGACCACCAATGCAAGTCAGGTAGTTAAAGATTAAGGTTACCTCAGTTGCTCACACAAAGGAAGAACACAGCTAATTTTCTATACTCATCAAAAATAAGTGAATATAGCAGTTTTCTGTGAGAAGTTCTGACCAGGCTAGAGAGCCATGACAGTGCTAGATTTGGACTGATGTGAGACTCTGTGCAGCTCTCTGCCTTTCCTTCCACACTCCAAACTTCTTAGGGCTTCAATTTAAGTCATAAGCTGTGACATGTTTGATAATTGTAGGCTAAATTGAAGAGATTGAGGAAAAAGAATTTGCTTATTACTTGAAGAAATGCACGAAAACGTATGCTGAAAGTGAGTGACCAGCCTTTCACAAGCTTTCAAAGGGTGCCTGGTTTCTTGAAGAGAAACTGCTGATGTCAACCCCAGTTATCTTGTAGTTATTACCATTGGAGTGATTCCTTAGCTTTTGTGTTGTTGCTACTAGGGTAATGTCATTATTCCACAGTGACTGTGTCACTGCTGTCTGTAAGCTTTCTGTCCTTTTACAGCACATTCTTCTTTTACATACCCTCTTTCTCTCTCCCCTCTTCTGTTAGTAACTCCAAGTATTTTGAAGGCCATGTCAGAGCGTCAGTTTGAATTCACAAGCTTCAAGCGTGTTCGTGTTGCCACGGGGACCTGGAATGTAAACGGGGGGAAGCAGTTTCGAAGTAACATCCTTGGTACCAGTGAGCTGACGGACTGGCTGCTCGATTCTCCCAAGCTCTCTGGAGTTTCTGAATTTCAGGGTAAGACACCACAGTCAAAATGTGTAAGCAATATTTGGTGTCATCTCTAGAGACATTGAGTAGGGACACAAGATTTGACCAGCTCAGCTATTCCTTTCAAAGGCAGTGCATCGGGGGGTGGGCATTTTCTTTCAGTTCTTAGGGGTGTATTCAGCTTCACATAGACTTGTGCTGCCTCCCTGTAGCAGTGGAATGGTGTGAAGGGCTCCTGACAGTCAGAGCAACTTCTGAGTCTATACCATGTGACTGTTTTGAACCTTCAGCAGGTCAGAATTCAAAGGTCACTTTCATGCCATTGTGGGGTGTATCTGCCTGTTCTGCATCCTATATTTAATATTCTTCAATATGTCTGCTCTCTGTTCTTCATTGTGAGTGGGAGCTACGTGCTTAGGTGCCCTCAGAATGTCTTCTTAGTCTTTATCTGGAGCTAAACATATCTGTATAATCTAGTCTCTGAGATTGTCTGGCAATGTTATTATCAAAGCCTTCAGACAAAAAGATTTATATTGTTGAAGGCAATTTCCTTTTTTTAGCAGTACAGAAAACTCTTGTGCTTGTGGCTTGCTTAAATTGGCTGTTGAATTTCTTATTTACACAACAAGGTTAGGTATTATAATTGATTTATAGATTTTATTAAGGAAATTGAAAAGTGAATGTTCTGTCATTTAAAAATTGAATGGTTGCAAAACTACGGCAAAGCCTGTGCTTTCATTGTTACAGTGGAACATTTAGCTTCCTGTGGGCATCACAGGGATAGTCCTGTGCCTAACCTTTAAGCTCAGCAATTCGTTCCTCAAATCCTTGGCTACTTAAACGTTATCTTGTTTGAACCCTTAGTGCTTGAGTGCATGGATATGTGATTAGGTGCAGACCACTGTACTCTGAGCAGCTTAGTTAGGTGATTGGTCTAGTCTGTTCCAGAAACAGTTTAGAAACAGCGATGCCCGTGATATTAAAATTTGTTGAGAACCTGTCAGAACTGGGAGAGCAGGACTACGTGGTGTAGGCAGTCATAACGTGGTAGGTCTAAGCAGCTTCTGGAATAGAGACGAGTTATGTGAACAGGCGGAACTAGGGTATGACCATGGAAATGTCTGTGTTTGTGGTAATGTCAGTGCAGTGCCTACACAAATGGGTGTTTCAAGACAAATATCCAAAATTATTAATGGGAAATACACATGTGACAGTGCCTGTCATGTTAAGCCAGTAAAGGAGGCTAGCAGTCCTGTGCTAGTTTCACCCTTGTGTCTACAGAATTGCTGCATATTTTACTTTTCTTTCTGTTCTTGTTTTCTGAGGCAGATCTGATTTAGGTTCCTATGGTTGTCTACTGTTTAGGTTTTCATGTTGAACTAAGTTACTGTTACATTGGCTGTATGACAGAAAAAAAATAAAATCCCTTTAGGCAATGGACAGACCTGATGGGTCAACAGATACACTTCACACTGTTGTATGTGAGCATTTATCTTTGTTGTTTTACCAGGGTAAGATCCACAGGCCTAGGCCAGGGAAGGTAGGGTCACTGTGCTCTAGAGTGACCTGACCTAACTTTAAGTGAGGGTGATCTAAGAAGGACTCAGAAAAAAGATGCTAAGAAGAAACTTTGAAGGCTTCCTTAAACTAGTAGGTAAATTTACTAAAGGCATTGAGATGGAAGTGACATACTGGTGTGTGGACAGTAAGTTCAGTTACAGAGGAATCAGTGTCAAAAAGGAAAAGCATGTTGGGTAAAATGAGAAGTGGGTGAAATATGGTGGGTAGTGAGAAGTGGCTTTAGTGATGAGTAGGGTGAGGGAGAGAGAACATTGAATATTTTCTCATCTTAACATTGCTACAATATAATGCTCTGTCTGAACTGCTTCCTGCAAGAGAGATGGAGACCAACTGGTGGGAGAAAAGCAGGAAAAAATTTCAGAGGAACTGCAGGGGTTGTTTTGTGAGATTAGATTAAAGGAGCTATGAATATGTATAGCTTGGCAGGGGATACACAAGATAGAACTACAGGAATGATCTCTGACAGAAATTAGAAAACAAGTCATTAGAAGAAGCAACAAAATAGTAACTCTTGTATGACTTTTCCCTCTTGCCAACAGATGAGAACTGCCCTCCTGACATATTTGCAGTGGGATTTGAAGAGATGGTTGAATTAAGTGCAGGGAATATTGTGAATGCCAGGTAGGTAAAAAAAAAAAAAAACAAGAATGAAAAAAATCCCCCAACCCACAACTCCAAACAACCAAAAAACCCAACCTCAAAAGTGCATCCTCTTTCCCAAAGGAACCAGCCAAACAAAAGCCTCCAGAGTTGTGTTTTTTTTTTATTGTCAGATGTGTAGAACACTTCCTTTCAAGTCTGTTGCTTGTAATCATAACTGGAAATATGTTTTTCCATTAACAAATGGCACTAAGATGTGTTGAAAATGCTGTTTCTCTGTGAACTTCTGTACAGTAGAATACACTGTCTTTTCTATGTCTGCTAAGTCTTTATGTTGGCAGAGAAGAATTCCTGTGGTTGACATTGATTTAACATTTGTCCTTAAACCCCTGTTGATGTTGGAAAAACGTGCTCAGTGACTACAAACATAATTGGCATTCATGTGGGAATTCTAAAATGAACAAAATGTCTCTGTGGCTAATTGTATTTGTGAAAATTATGGCTAGAGAAGGAGTTAAAGGCAAAGCCTGAGATTGGCATGTCAGCATGCACAGTAGGCTGCTTTGTATACTGGTCCTTTAGAATCTGTGAAGACAAGAAACCTTGCAGGTCATGAGAATGACATGGATTTTTGGTTTTATGGTTATGATTACTACAATCAGGTTCCAGTTATCCCCAGTGAATGGGGCTATCAAACATCATGTGAGCATGGATCTTTCTAAACATAGTAGACAAAATACCTCTCATGTCCAGAAGCAGGATAGCTGTATTTGTGCACTGTGCCTGGGCTCACTGACCCTGCTAACTCTGGGCTGGCTCATAAGGAGGCTCTGTCTGTGCTGTGCATCTTACAGCACTTACAGTTCTACAGCTTAATGGGATGTCTGTAAACCTAAGGCACAGTTAATCTCATTTTTTTGACTGTATGTGGTTTGTTTTGATTCCATTAAATGATTTTATGTTTGTTCCAGTACAACAAATAGAAAAATGTGGGGAGAGCAGCTTCAAAAAGCTATTTCCAGGACTCATCGCTACATTCAGTTGACCTCAGCACAGCTTGTTGGTGTTTGTCTTTTCATCTTTGTACGACCATATCATGTCCCCTTCATCAGGTAAAAAAACTCCCACCAAAACCATCTAAAAAGACCCCCAACCTGTGTCTTCAGTAACATCTGCTGTTGGAGTGTGGCCAGAGAGGGTAGGAGTGAATTTTCAGCTTGGTGGGGATCTTGCAAACCTGGATTCTGGTTTCTGCTCAGTGTGGGAAAGAGACATGTTCCCACATGGCAGCAGTAGTCTGGAGTCCATCCTCCTGGGTAGCCCAAAGGCTAGGCAACCCCACTATCTTCCTCCAGCTCAGCTGAGAAGCCAGGCATGCTCTAGGTGGGCAGTCAGGGTGTAGCACCTGGTTTAGGTGCTGTCTTTCTGGAAAAGGAATGACCTGAGCTAGTAGCTCCAAGAGTGTTTGGAGCACCAAGTGAAGGCAAGTGTCTGCCTCTGCCCAAAGGGCAGATTTTACTTTCTAACCCTCTCCTTAGTGTTTCCATATGGAAACAGGGCTGGTTCCAGGCCTGAAAAGAATGGTGGAAAAGGTGGAAAGGTGGGTGGGGGAAAGAGAGTTAATTTTGCCCCCTGACATTTTACAGAATTGAGAGCTATAAGGGCCCCTTAAGTGTTTGTCTCTCCCAGAACCAGAACTGTGTTGCTAGTCAGAAGGGTGCAGAGCTGTTTGTCCTCAACCTGCTATCACCAGTGTCCCTGGAGACTGACCAAACTCCTCTTACCCCTAGAGGATTATTAAGACACAGGGATATCTGCATTAAATGCCTTTCCTGTGGGCAAGAATTATGCAAGCTAAGTATAAATGGTAGGAAATGAATAATTACCTAAAACTGTCTTTGGGCATCTGTCTAACCTTAATGTCTAGAGTGATCCAAACAGTGCCCTCCGCTCCATGTTAGGGGCACTGATTGGCCACTGCATTTTGTGATTAAAATATCAAAAGCTGCTTCTTTCTTACCTCTGATCTCATACCTACTGAGAAGATTAGTGCAGAGTTTGTGCAACATCAAGTGCTGTAGGCTAGGCAGAGTAATGCAGTCCAGGTAACCCTCATGGTCTTGCATTGTTGCCTTCTTCAGCATGATTTTTAAAATTACATATTTTTGCTGGTATGAAGCAGTCCAGAGAGAAGTGTTTCTGACAGTTTTTGTCTTTTTACCTGTTTACAAGAAATTTGAGTAATCCAGAAGGAAGTGCATGGTTCAAACAGAAAGCAGAAGCAGAACAGCACAGTGGCTCTGTTGCAGCTGTCAAACTGCTAGGGACTGTATATAGCCCTTTGAAACTCAAGAGAAAAAGGGCATGGTTTGATTATAGTGACCAAGTTTCCTCATTTAATGCTAATAATGCTGCTATGTGTTATGTGAGCATAATCAAACCTAACCTGTATGCTTGTGCAATTTTTCCCATGTCTAGAAAAGGAAAACAAAAATGATCATAAAGTACAAAAAAAGGCTTCTGTGCTTACAGAGATTGAGGAGATTGGGACAGAAGTTACAGAATAGGGAAATAAAGGATTGATAAAATGCAAGTGTTGAATGTACAGTGGGTTATCTCAACATAACCTTTGTCATGAATGCTAATCAGGTTAATATCAGTCATCATTTGGGTGGGCAGGCACCAGGAAGGGAGAACTCCTTAGACTGAAAAGACTGAGCATGTGCTTCTTTTGGAGTGCTTAAACCCATTCTTTTCATAGAAAACATTGATGGTCCTCTTTTGCCTCCCTGAGGGCGTCCTCTGGTGGTTTTCTGCAGTCAGGAAGAGAGAGGAAAATAGGGAGAAAAAAAAAAAAAGAT